>NW_017100710.1:1214618-1221483 GCF_001263275.1 Habropoda laboriosa | reverse complement strand
AGAGAATAATTCGCTCTGAAACGAGAGTAACATTGTTAATTCTTCCATAGATTTCACGATACTGTTGTTCAATCGTGTCTGTAGGAAAGCGGGAAAAAGGGCGACGACGCAGAAAAAGCCGTTGCTCACCCCACCACGCCTAGCAGGCACACACACGCATACACACTCGAGCAGCCTGAATCATACACATTCTTACAAAAAGAATATAGAATCTAATTAAGCATTGTACTCAAAAAGGGCCTGAGCATCCTGAGGCCCTTCTTGCATCCAACAGTACAATTGTCAAAAGCATACAAGTATGTTTAAATCATTTTATTCTAATACGTTGTTAAAAGAGCAGTGATAACAATACAGAAATATATAAAGCAATATCAAAAAGAATAAAGGTACCACAAAATGTTTAGTCAATTTTAATATTGCTTTTATTTATACAAAAATGTAACTCATTAATCTAAATTTTTTTTTGTGTATAATTGATAAATTGTTTTACTAATTATAGGTCCGATAAGACGTTTCTTATCTCCAAATTCAATTTTTGCTAATAATGATTCATTACAATCAGAGTTTTGAAAAGCTTCAATTAATACTCGTGGTGTTGGATAACGTTCTACAATTGCTAAAGCTTTGTCTACAGATATTCCTTTTAACTGTAATAATTGGCGGACAAACATTTGACTTACTTTAAATACCTAAAAAAATATAATAATATCAATATTAATTCAATGTCTATCACATACATAAATGCTGTACATACTTTTTGTTTGGATGCTGCTTTATTAAATTCTTCAAATTCCATAAGAAAACAAGTATCACTTAAAATATTTATTTGTGCAATAGCTTCCTTTTTGCAACATATCAAATTTTTTTCCTAAAAAATGTAATTTTTTGTTACAAAATACAAGTAAAACTAAATTAACTGAATTTAATAAGAATTATAAATGCGTTAAAGAATTACATACTCGAAAACGCCTAATCAAAACTCTTGTTAATGATGACAAATAAAACATAGAATCTTTATGGCTTTTGGTGTACTTTACTGAAAAACCATCTTGTATTAAAGTATTAATGGAAGCTTGCATCAATGATGAATATGGTATTGCTAATTTTTGACCTTTCTCGTATTCCTCAATTATATACATAAGATTTGTAATCCCACATTGCTTCAATCTGAACTGTATGAAACAATTTTCTATTTAATCATATTATTATATAAATATGTAGATATAACTAATTCAAAATTTAATAAAAGTGTTACTTTTTGTTCATGAAACCTCCCATCTGTAATACTTGAACTCAAATCGTCTATTCGTTTCCTCTCTATAATGTAAGGTAAAATCAATTCATTCTTTGTATTTCTACATCTGGCAACCCATGCAAAATCACCAACTTTTAAATGGCGTATCTCAAATATAACACCAAGTTGTGTTAGTTCCACTACAGTAGCATCATGTTGAGGTTTTGTTCTACCAAGATAACAAAGTTTAAAAAGTTAAAAAATTTGGTAACAAATTGTAGTAACAAAATTTAACAAAATGAAGCATACCCACTAGTCTCATGTGTATCTACTAATAATATTACATCAAACTTATTGGATTCTAAATAGATGTTCTTCTGAATATTATTTGTAGAATCTGTTTTATTATTATCTATATTATTTAATGCGCCATTATTTGTATTTTGTGCTTTTTTTATCCTTCCTGGTATTTTTTCTACAAGCATATTATTTTCCTCTGACTTCTGTCTCACAGAATCTTTTTCAGGCTGTTGCCTATGTTTTCTAATAGCACTGAATCCTTCAGACTTGGACTTATACATTTTTGAAGGTTTAGTTGAATTGCTTTGCGTACCATTTGAACAGTTTTTAGATAATTGTGTATTTGTGTTTCCATTATCAAGATTTTTAAAATCTTTTGTTAACTCTGACTTTTGTATAAACAATGGTTTTAGAAGTGCTTGAATCTTACTTAAAATGTTGATAGAATTTATTGATTCTACATCAATAGTTGTAACTTCACACATGTTTTTTGAAATATTAACACCATGTTCTGTAAGATTATATCTACAAAAATTACATTACTTTACAATTATATAATTGTATTTATGTACAATTTTGCAATCTATTATCAATAATGTGACTTTCTTACCTATTAGGAGCACCTATCATAGAAATTAAGCCACACTGAAATAAATCTAAAACTGAAGTCTTTGAAACATCACCACACAACTCTTTTATTTCAGATAGTAAATCAACTTCAGTAATATACCCTAATAAATGAAAACACAAAATAAAATGCAATTAAATAACATAATGATAAAAATAATTATACATAAATAAAAAAAATATTCTTTAAGAAATACCTGAACAATGTGGATTTTGTGTATTCTTATATAGTATAAATAAAGCAGCATAATTTTCTAGATTCCAAGAAGATAAATTTAAGTTATCAAATGCTGCCAGTTCTGTCTTGAAACAAAACATTTGTTCAGTTGATTTCATTAATTTGTACAAATATTTAAATATATCTATATCTAGGATGCATATAAATATATTTACCCTTTCATGTTCAAAATCTGCATCCATAACAATTTGTTGTGATTTATATTTTCTTTTAAGTACATGCTGTTCTTCGTAATTACTCTGTTTACAAACAAAATCTTTAGCACTTGTTGAGCCTTCATTTCTAGCTTTATATTCTTCAAGTTTTCTATCTAACATCGAGCATAATTTTGTACCAAAATGTTGCAATATTATACAATCTTTTCCGGACTTTAACGGCAAAGGATATTTTCTTAGAGATTGAAGTGCTTTCGAAAAGTGATATTGCAAATCGGAGTTTCTGGATGCAGCTTCTTTCCTCCATTCTTCTAACCAAATCTCAAACAATGGATTTGGTTTCTTTAATTTAAGTTTTATTCTTTTCATGGCCTCATCATATCATGATATAAGAATATTGTTTTTTCTCACATTAACACATTTTACAAATTACTCAAAATACAATTAACACTCCGATTACTAAACACGGATCACTTATTTTCAGAATTTAAACGTATGATCTTCAAATACGTAACTATAAAATCAACACTACGCATTCTGCCTTAAACTAATATTTTTTAATCCCAATAATCGTTACAAATAATAATTAGCCTGAACAGTAAACAAAGTTTCGGACAACTACTTACACCTAGTACAATAAACCATAAGTAAATGTCACTTGGTGATATAATTTAAAAATTACTAGAACTTTTTTACAGAACTAATCACTAAAAAATATATTTAAAATTTTTATGTGCAGAACAGACATTTTTATTCCTTCTTTTACAGAAATATTTAACACTATTTTTGTAAAACATAAAATTATCAGTGGAGCAATGTTAAAAATTATATACGCTTGAACAAAATACGTTTAATATGCATATTTTTATTTTCTGGTATAAACAATATAGAATTGATAACTTGCGATTTTATATGCACCACTATAATGATACATTAATTTATTATAAATTATAATATATTGAATACGGTTCAACAATAGAGAACAAATATTGGTTCAGTCGGTGATAAAGGAAGCATAGTTAAGTTATCAGTAATTCATATTTAACTTTTATCACAGACGACGTACAGGATAGATTTAGCATCTTATGAGACTTTTTGTCCGGGGCTTCGGGGCCAAGAAGACCCTCATCATTTTTTTGTCACTACCAACGTTACCGATTCAGCATAGAATAAGATTACAACATTAGTGGTGGTTGGAATTGGAATTAAACGTAACTATGAAATTACAACTAAGAAAGTAACATAATTATTTATTAGTAGAGATTCATCACATGCGCGTGTTCACTGCTGTCAAAACATAGTGAACAATTCTATCCATGCAATTCAATATATGTATATATCTTTATATGCAAATTTAATAAAAAAGGATTTTTTACGTCTGTCGACTTTACCATTTTTGATGGTTGGATTGTATGTAATTCCTAAACTCTCTACTTTATATCATAGAGGGCATAACAAAAATTCTAATTTTTTACACGATCGGTATTTCAGAACGTTGGACACAAAAATACATTGGGTATTAGGTCTATCCTGTACCTCATCTGTGCTTTTATGCAATTCTGCAAGACAGTAAATGTGTCTCGTACCTTCGGTGTGTCAAAAAATGTGGACCGATACGAATTTATTGTAGTATTTCAGTTTATATGGTAATCAACGGATACCTGCGAAATGATTAATAGATTTAATGCGTATAATCATATTGTAGACATATGATCTTAATAACCGTCTGCGAGGTATGATCTCATTTCCTGGTAAATCATATGTGCAGTAATTAAGGATTTCTTTTTCTCAGTTGACAAGATATATTAGTTATTTGCATTTATTTGTCATTGTCATAAGTATGTTTAAATTGAAATTCATAGTCGCATAATATTATCTGTATTATATAATAATTACAATCGAGTTATTGAAACTATAATTATGAGATGTCATAGAATACTAATGTAAAAAATAATTTGAGATAGTTTAAGTTAATTGAAAAAAATATATCAGCTTCAGTTTCAAGTTTGAATAGAGATAATAAACATGGATGTATACTCCTTTACAAAATGTTTGAAATAATTGTTTCAATATTTAATTATTGTAAAAAAATTAAGAAGATTAAAAAATGCGTATTTTGTAGTTATACATATGTGCATAGAATTTAAAAATGGCAACTGGAGGTAGTAGTTTTATAAGCAAACCTGCTAGAGGATGGTTACACCCTGATCACTTAGTGAGTAAAGAAGGAATTACTTATACAGTTAAAGTAAGTTTTCATTTTCCCTGTAATAGAATATGACATTATATTGTGTCATAAATATCATAAATTAATGTAACAGTAATAGCAATATTTAATTATTTCATTGTATGGTTTTCAGTATATAGGATGTCTTGAAGTATACACATCTATGAAAAGCTTAGATTTTGAAACAAGATCATGTGTTGCCAAGTAAGTTTTCTAAAATATTTTTAGAACATGTTTGTACAATTTATTTTAAATGTAAAGAATTATTATAAAATTATTCTTCACATCTTAAAGAAAAAGTTGTTTTTAGAGAATGTATAAACAGAGTTTGTGAAGCAGCTGGTTTAAAATCTGCAGATAAAAAAAGAAGGGTATTTATTTGACTTTTTATTTTCCTCTCATAACTGCAACCTGAGACTTATAATAGTTTATGTATAAAGGTGGATAGGAAAGTTTTAAGGGCAATAGCAGATAAGCCTCGCATGGAACATACGGGTGCCACAATAAATCTGACTATTAGTAGTTGTAG
Organism: Habropoda laboriosa; assembly: GCF_001263275.1. Lineage (NCBI taxonomy): Eukaryota > Metazoa > Arthropoda > Insecta > Hymenoptera > Apidae > Habropoda > Habropoda laboriosa. The sequence continues at coordinate 1,216,173 of NW_017100710.1, read as the reverse complement.
CTTAGCCTTAACTAATACTGATACTGGACATATTATTGCCAAACATGAAATGCCACGTATATCCTTTGCTTCAGGTGGAGATACGGTAAATTTATATTTTACAAAGCATTGGTCTTTATTATTATTTTATATATATTGTAATTGTAAAGCATAAAATAATTATTTTATCATTTTATAGGAAATACTAGATTTTGTTGCATATGTTGCTAAAAACATGCAAGAATGGCGTGCTTGTTATGTATTAGAATGTGGGGGAGGCTTGGCACAAGATGTTATATCTACTATTGGACAAGCTTTTGAATTAAGATTTAAGGAATTTCTTACAAAACCAGCTTCATTGCAGTAATTACTCTATCACCAAACTTTGCTTATCAAACTTCATCTTTATACTTTATTTAATATTTTCTTTTTATAATATAGCCCCATGTTAAATGGTATACGAGAAGCAGATAGAGATTATTATAATGACCTGCCAGGCAAGGTACCACCAGATATTGGACCTCCACCAGTTCCACCTTTACCGACTACAGCATCAACACTACCCAATTTAAAACATCATCATTCTGGGCAAAATCATGTGTCACGAAACAATGCACAAAACTCTGGTTTACATGACACATTTTCCTCCAATTCTGATAGATATCATCAGCAATGGGCAGGTAATGTTTTTCTTCTGTATTTTATTAATGAATTTTATAAATGAATTACTAATAAATGAGTATTTTAATAATGTAGAGACTGGTAACTTAATTGACTTGAACTCTGATGGTACATCAACAAATTTTAATATGCCTCCCGAACATAATTATGTAAACGATAGCGTTATAGCAGCTACTAGAGAAAGCCATCGTGATCAAACATCACTTTTTGATGTATTTGATATGCGTAAGTAATTAAAGATAGAATGTTTTCATAAGTATAATATAAACTACAAACTTTTGATGTAATAAATTATCATTTTTAGAACCATTTAGTTCCGCAATATCAGATCTGAATAGATTAAGTCCACATTCTCAAAAACAACAATTAAAGCAGGAAGTATGGTTCCATGGTAGTGTTAGTCGCGCTGAAGCAGAATCAATGCTAACAAGGGTAAGTAACGAGATCAATTTAGTTATAATTTATATTTCAATTTAATATATTTAACAGGATGGCGACTTTTTGGTCCGAGAATCTCAGGGTTCACCTGGACAATATGTCCTTACTGGTATGAATAATGGTACACCAAAACATTTATTATTAATTGATCCAGAAGGCGTAGTAAGTATTCCAAAAAATGATAATTCAAAACATTTTTTTATTCATATTGAAAACAGAAATATTTATGATATATTTCAATTTTAGGTTCGCACAAAAGATCGCGTTTTCGATAGTGTAAGTCATTTAGTAAATCATCATTGCGACAATGTATTACCAATTATATCAGCAGACAGCGTTTTAGTACTTCGATATCCAATTCCTAGACGTACGAATAATTGATTTTTACAAAATTCTAATAATCGATACCCAATATAATATTTTTCATAGTAAAAATTCTAAACTATGAATACTATTT
>NW_017100710.1:1213780-1214362 GCF_001263275.1 Habropoda laboriosa | reverse complement strand
AAGCAATTCTGAATTAATTCCATACCTACAATAAATATTAATGTAATACGTGTATTTTTAAATACTTACAAGTGATTCTAAATTTTTTATTTCTTTTTAATGTAGCTATATATGAATTATTTTTCATTAAACTTCAATTTAAATTATTTCAGTGCTACATCTATTGAATACCAGAATTTTTTTTAATATTCAATAGAGTACGATATCAAACCAAATATAATTGTCTTATTAAAATTGCATTTATACAATTCAGTTATTTACATAAGACTCAAAATAGAGTCTGACATATGCCATTCTTACATCTCAAAGTGTGCCACAGTTTAATTTTCTAATAATGATTCAGTATTTGTTACTGAATAGAATAGAACTACATTTTTAATTTTGTATACAACTTTTACCATATAGATCACAGCTGTCAGAAACCATGTTTTCTAAACTTCAATCATTTCATGTTGTATAGCTCATAATACAATTATGTGCAAGAAAAAATACATATACATACATATATTTTTACGAATTTTGTAATTTTCTCATGGTATAATATTTTGAGTCAATATTTATAAAATGAACTTCATTTGTAAT
>NW_017100710.1:1211539-1213735 GCF_001263275.1 Habropoda laboriosa | reverse complement strand
ATATATTAATCAAATCGAATTTTGTATTCTGCATATTTGTTTCCAAATATCTGAACTACGTCCCCGAAGGTACTCGCTTTTGCACTTTTGTATTATGTATACATTGAAATATTTATTGCGCTTAAATATAGCCTATTGTAATAATTTTAGTAATAAAATATATGAATTACAATATTAAAAATTTTTGTTCTTTATAATTTCGAAAATTATCATTGTATGATGTTTGGAATAGTTGTTGCTGAGGCATTCCTTACTAGACAATAAAATTGAAAAAATTCCAATTAATTTTGTCCTTACTTTAAGGGTTACCCCTTTAAGGAAATTCTATATGAAACATTTTTCAAATAACGAATAGTAAATAATAATCCGCGGAAATAATTGCGCGGATTGATTAAAATGAGATATGTACCCTGTATGATATTTCTTGGAGTTGTTCTCTGTTTACGTATGTACTTTGTTCTGGACATGAAGCTACTGACTACATTTTGCTAAATTCTTTCTCCTTCACTGTTTGCTAAAGGTCTATACTTCATTCTTCAATATTAAAAGTTCACAAATTTATCGTAAATAATGAGTTAAATATACAACCTATTAATATGTTATCTGTTATATATAAAGTTGTATTTTATAATTTATTAATTACGTAATTACTACAGAAATAACATTTTACTTATACAATTAATATAAAAATTTGTTAATATATTTTATATTTTCATTAAAAAATTTCTATACATATATTAGTAGAATACATCTTGAAAAATAACTAGTGAAAAACAACTAGACTCGACGCTTTGTTGTGTTGTGGTTTGAAGATGAACATAAAATAAAAAAGTGGTGATCACAGTGTTTATTATTTAGAAATTGATTATTAGTTAATTGAATTGTCATTTAAATATTTGTGTACGTTATAGGAAAACATTTCTTTCTAAATTATGAAAATATTTTATAATTTTAAATGTATCAATGAAAATCATAAAATAAGTAATTAATGTTAATGAATCAAATGTTTCTAAGTTAATAAAAAAGTACTGTGAAAATGTCAGAATACGATAAAGTACGGACTAGTAAACTTGTATTGAAAGGTGAAAAAATAAGGTATAATTAAATATTACACCTAACCTAATAGTTTCAATGCCTGTATGACAAACTTTCATCTATTGAACATTGTAGATCAAAAAAGCGGAAATCGAAGAAACAGGAAAAAGAACATACTATTACTTCTGAAGATAAGGATACTATAACTCATGGTACTGTAATTATTTTTGCAATTATTTACAATATTTTACATGCATCAATTATCAAATTGATTATTACGACTTTTAGGTGGTTGGTGGAAAGCTACACAAGTATCAGAAGTCACAGGAACAGTGGCAATTGAATTTGGAAGTCATATATACATGAAAGCTTTAGATAATGGATTATTTACCTTAGGTGCACCTCACAATGAAGGTGAAGGACCTTCTCCTGAAGAAATTTTAACAGCTTTTCCAATAAGTGAATCTAAAATTGCATTAAAATCTGGTTATGGAAAATACTTAGGTGTTGACAAAAAAGGTGTTGTTGTTGGTAGAAGTGACGCAGTAGGTATGATTGAACAGTGGGAACCAATATTTCAGGTACATTCATTAATGTAAAACCTCTCTTTTTCTTCTTTATGATATATATATGTTACAAAAAAGTCTTTGATTTTTTTTTAGGATAAGAAGCTTGCTATTTTAAATAGCAACAATTGCTTTATATCCGTTACACATGAAGATGATATTGTTTGCCAAAGTAGGACTGCTGGATCTTCTGAGTTTTGTACTATAAGAAGTATAACTCAAAAAGCTCATGATCCAAATAAAGATATTCCAAAAGAGGAACAAGGTTCCCTTCATGATGTTGAGGTGAATTATGTGTAAGTAATAAACGTAATACATACAAATTATTACAAATTATGTTTAATGTATGAAAATTTCAATGTCTATCATTTTTTAGGAGGAAATTCCAAAAGTTTCAGGATAAAAAATTGAGAGTAAGTAAAGAGGATCGCAATAAATTAGAAGAAGCAAAACGAGAAGGAAATTTACATGAAGCTTTGTTAGATAGAAGAAGTAAAATGAAAGCAGATCGGTATTGTAAATAACTTTGTATGAATTATATTATATGTTATAATGTGTATCTATGTAATCATATTAAATTACTGACTTTTAAACT
>NW_017100710.1:1210056-1210701 GCF_001263275.1 Habropoda laboriosa | reverse complement strand
CTTAATACATATCTACAATACTTTTTTAAAGTTATTATTAGTTCTATATAAATAGTAAAAAATATATTCGAGGAAAGTTTCATGCATCCCTTAAAAAGGGGCAATTATAATAATACTATAATTATTTCATAAAGATAATTATTATAATGACAATAAATTTGTGTTTCATTAATTTTTTAGCATTATTTCATTAACTCGTAAAGTTTTATGTACATCTACATGTTTACTCGTGCCATTTAAATTTCCGTCCATGATGTGTACGCGTGGTTTTTAGAACTGGTTAGTCTAAGTTTATGGGGTTGCAATATGGCGTATATGTAACATATACAACATATTTACAATTTGTAAACCTACAAATTAAAACAGTAGATTTTAGTTGTGCAGTAGATTTAACTTAACAAATTCACTTGACTACGTTTAGTTTAGATAGTAAGAAGTGTGCCGAAATAGAATATATAACGAACGCCGTTCGTTGTAAAAGTTTGTTTACAGACAATTATTTTAACTTAGAAAGCGTAAATATTTTAGAACAAATGGCAGAACAACTAATAAGTGAATTAGAAAAGGCTGCACAAGTAATTTTGGTAAGTTTACATGCATCAAATTAATTTTTGTGAAGGTTATAAATAAATAAATTTATAAATA
>NW_017100710.1:1209801-1210024 GCF_001263275.1 Habropoda laboriosa | reverse complement strand
TATTTTCCTTTTAATTTAATACAAAAGAAAATTTAAGATGCAAATACTTCTTAATGTCTTGTTTTAAATATTTTGAAATTTAAGTGTAGCAGATAAATAATTAAATAGTGATAGTTTTAATTCTGTCGTAATTAAAATGTAATTTATTTTATTAGTGTGAAATTTCATAGTGTTTCTTTTGCATTATACGTGCACAATGCATATATTTGCATTATATATATAA
>NW_017100710.1:1189353-1209679 GCF_001263275.1 Habropoda laboriosa | reverse complement strand
TTTTTGACATTTACTTCAATGGTTGCAATATATTTTCAGGCACCACCAAATTTAGTTTCACCAGAGCAACGTCGTTCTGCAGAGGAAGTTTTTTTAAATTTTCGAAAAATTAAACTACCTTATGAGCTTTGTAGACACATTTTGGAGACCAATACAAATGATTATATTCTTTTTGAGGCTGCTGGTTTAATAAAAGTAGCATTAATACGGGAATGGCCTTCATTGCCAGAAACAGATATTTCTGCATTAAGAGAATACTTATTACATTATGTTATAAACAAACCAAATCTGACTCCATATGTCAAAGGCTGTATAATGCAACTTATTGCAATTATAATAAAAAGAGGTAGTGTGCACGATTCTGGACAAGCACGACAACGTATATTAGGAGAAGTTGAAAATTCAATAATGACTGGTGATTTGCCTAAAGTAAACAAAAACAATTACACTTACATTATTTTATAATATTATGTACTATAATGTTTTATAATATTTTCAGAAACTTCTGGGATGCAATCTTATTTCTGCTATAATGCAAGAATATGGAATCAATGTGAAATCTTCAGATATAGGTTTATCATGGGAAAAACATACAGAACAAAAATTAATATTTCAAGGTGCTGATTTGAAAAGAATTTTTAAGTTTTGTATTGGGATACTTGATGAATTGATTAAAAAAGATTTGGACGTAGATTCCATCATTTTTCTGAAACAATTACTCCCAATTGTAGAAAATGTACTTACATGGACATGGAAATTTGCTAGTCCATGGGATATGGATATCCTTTTTATAACTTCAATTATTCCTTCTTTTGTACTCTATATTTCTAGATATTTTTAGATTAATTTACTATTTTAAATTTTTAATTCCTTAACTACGCTTATTTATTCTGGACCGAAAACGTGATGCAGAACATTATGAGCCTTTAAATCCAATTAAATATTGGCAAGATGTAATGCTAGATCCAGCTGTACTGGATTTAATATTTACATTGTATTGGAAAATACGAGAGAATCCACAATTAGCACATCATGCAAGAACTTGTTTAATTCAAATGGCAACATTGCATGGTGTAGTAATGTCAACTAAAGAAATCGAAGTGCAATATCTCACTAACTACCTCGAAAGATTTTTAAAATTTGTTACAAGTATTAACATTATTGATGAAGAAGCAAGTGGAATTGCTAGTATTATAAAAAATATTTTTAAACATTTTAAAAAGGATATTCCTTTTTTATCTGAAAATATATTAAAATCTTTTTTGGAGCAATCGTCGAGATTAACTTGTATGTTTTTAGAAAACGCAGTACAAGAAGAATCAGTAAGTTACAACATATATTGCCTAAACACTTTTTATGTTCATAGATAAAGAATGATTGACTAGATTATTATGAAATTATTTTATTTATTACAGTTAACTGTCGGTGAATATTTATATACAGAAGCTGTAGAATATTTGTTTGATGCATGGATGTATGTCCTATTTTACAAAATTCCAAAAATTACTTCTGAATTTTATGAACAAATTTTTGGCCAAATGTTTAACGTATATCTACTATGTCATTTATCGCCTCCCGAAGGTATAAGAAATATGGAAGATAAAAGTCTTGAAAAAGAAGAATCAGACAATGAAGAGACTGATAAGGTCAAATTTAATCATCATTTGGAAGTAATTGGTAAATTTAACATAAGCGCGCATACACATATGCATATACATAGGTACATATATTTGACTTACAAAATATATTTTTCACGTTAGGAATGATTGGCAGAGAGGTACCAAATTATTCTCTTCCACTGTTGGCACAGTTGATAGAAGATCGCATTTCTAAATTACGCGAAAACCTAAATAAATTAGTAGGGCAGACTAAACAATTATATACAATGAAGGATAATTTTATGCGTAGATTGTATGAAGATTTGCATTGGCTAGTGCTTGTAATAGGTAATATACTTTGCGTAATGTGTAATGGTGAAATTGCCTTAATACCATCTGAAATAATGACATATGATATGGAACAGGTTTGTAAATAAAATGAGAATTAACAGTAAAACATATGTAACTTAAGTTTAAATTTCATTTTACCTTAATGCTGCATAGTCATATCATGTAATTATTAGATTTCATTCAAAATACAAATATGTTCATATAAAACATAACATATTTTTTTAGGTGCGGCAAGGAAAGGTCGATATGGATCTTACGTTACAATTTTTAGCATCCTCAGAAAATGTCTCCTCAGATATCATGGTTACCGAATCAATAGATCATGCTATTCGTTTAATCGCAAATGTTTTTCGTCTGTGTGCTATAGAAAAAGCTGCAATATCCGTTCATCTAGATAGTATACTAAGTCCTGAATTAAGTTGTACTATAATTTGGTTTTTGCACAAGTGGTCTTTGCAGTACCTTATTCCTGTGGAAGGTCGTTATGCTGAAATATCTTACATGTTTTTATCAGCTTTTGGTGAGCATACCTGTGGTGCATCATGGGCTATGAATTTTCTTTTAGAAAAAATAGAACACAATATTAATGCTTTTAAGAGTGAGCCGGCATTGATGGACGAAACTATACAGTTATTGACATCACTTGCTGACACCAAGAGGTAACTATAAAATAACAGAATGTTGTATAAATGATATACATTATGTTTGTAAATAGAAAGCATAAAGTCCTTTCATATTTTATTTAATTACGCAAAATATTTTTGCATCGATCGATGTTACAGTTCCATATTTCATGAAAAAATATTTTATATTACAATTAATCATAATTATAAAAAAACTTTAAGTAATAAGTAAAAGAGTATGCAATAATTTTCAGATCCATTTATGTAATGAAGTCTGAACGATTTGGAAATATTATAAATTTAGCTACAAAAGGACAATATGACTTTCCACAGGTAGTTAAAAGAGGATTAATGAAAGCTTTGGTTCAAGTTGCAATGAATTGTCCATCCAAGACAAATCAATCTTACTGGACACAAATTTTACAACCGTTGCTTGATAGATGCAAACGAGTTACCTCTGATGAAAAATTTTTACAATCTTATCATCAAGAAGAAATTAAAGTTCAAGTTATAGATAATTTAGAACGTTTAATAGGTAAATCATTTTTAATTTTTTCATTTTTCAGTACTTTGTACTTATTAGTTTAAGATATAAAAACGTTATTTATCAAATGTTTACTATTGATGTTTGAAAATTATATTTTAATGTTATAGGAGCTATACAAGGTGCCCAAGGTTGGGGAGCCTCAACACTTTTTCAGCATATTCTGCCGGTATTACGTGAACTGCCAAATTTATTATCTTTGTACCATAATTATCAGGAAATAGTACAATTAATTTTGGAATTACTTTTTGAATGTACAAAAGGACCAGAATCAGTTCTATCTTTTTTAACTCAGGTAATATTATTTTTAATTTTGTAGATTTATTACAGCGTTTGTTTAATCATCACAAGCAATAGTATTTATTGTTTGTATAATTTTGTGATGTATTTATCTTTCTAGACCGAAGCTGTACACATCTATGATATATGTTTAAGTGCAATACAAATTTATGCGCGTTGTAATACTAATCGGGTAACCATAGATTCAACGGCAGAAGAGGATAGCTATCAGGATATTCTGTTACTAATGAAGCTATTAACCCATCTTTTACGTGAGGATTTATGGCAAGATGCGACAGCATCAGTTACCTCAGCAAATGTGTTTATGCATGGTTTGAAGATAATTATGCCTATGATAACTACAGATTTGATAAAATTTCCAACATTGTGTTCGCAGTAAGTTATATAGCTTTCACTATTGTTTTCCAAAAGTTGCCTTTAAGGTTATTTTAATTAAATTAAAATGCATTTTGTTACAGTTATTTTGAAATGATACAAATTTTCTGCAAAGAATATCCCCAAGAAGTATTCAGTATGTCTCCTGAAACATTACAACCGCTTTTAGCATCAGTAGAATTAGGTTTATTCTCGTTTGGACATGATGTGTCTACAACCTGTTGCAACATAATTCACACTTTAACAAAACGGGTCTATCAAGATGTTCAAGAGGGGACTCCACCAAATCAAATAATGACACCGTTTTTAAATGTAAGTGATTCTTTGAATATGTCATGTTACATTGTTAAAATCTATTTGATTCTAATTGCTTTTTCTGTTTCAGTTATTAATCACTGTTATTTTAACACATCAAATTGACTGGAACTTTGTAGTAGATGCACGTAGACCACTTCATTGCTTGATATGTTGTTATCAAGACGAGTATAGGCGAATTGTACAAAACATTTTATCTTCCCAAACGGATCAACAAGTTGTACAAAGATTAGCTAATGCCCTTACAACGTTAAATCAAAAAGACGAAACGGAGTTCACACAGTGTTATGAGGAATTCGTTTCCAATGTAAAGGGATTTTTAATGGTTAAATAAAATAAATTAGATAACACTTTGTTGGTTTCTTTCTGTCTTCCATTTAAAGAGACAAAACAAATTTCACATTATACAGATAATGTATCTACAAATGCAACATCAAAGAGAGAATTTCACTTTCAATATTCGACTTAGAATACGGGTACGCCGTATGAAAGGGAATTCCTTAAGCATATAAGCTTTTTATTGACCGATTTATTACAGGTTTCCACTTACAGTGAGCCTAGCCAAAATCGAATAATTATAATAATCATAATCATAATAAATACATAAGTTACAGCATCGATGCATGTTTCTCTTTTTATAGCAAACGATCAAAAACGAAAACGTTTTTGTAATAGAGTTTTTAGTTACCTTACAAACAAGTATATGAACTTACATACTTAGTACAGATCAAATCATCGTTAGCCTTTCTTCGTACGCCTCTAGATGATCTTTGACATTTGACAAAATGCTTATGTTAATATTAAATTTATTTATATATTCTTCTTTCGCGCTGTCCCTTTCGCACTCACTTTCTCTCGCGCACGCGCGCTTCTACATTCTCTCCCTTTTACTTTCTCTCGATCTCGTTTCTCTTTAATTCCGTATTTTGACTCCTAATAACAATAATGATTACTAACCTTACCGACGGCGTTCGTGCATTTTTATCTGCATCACTTATATCGCCTTTCTTTATCACCGTTCACTTTCGTTTTTTATTTCACCTACTTTACGCTTACTTTCCAATTTCTTTCTTTTTTATTTTTATTTTTTACATAGTGTTAAATCAAAACTTTAACCCCCTGAAGCAATGTTTTTGTTTGCTTCATTTTACTTACATGCACGGTTTGTCGTATATAGTATAACAAATAAATTATACATAAATAACATGATTAAAATTGTAAATGCTATGTATCGTGAGTAATATTCATAAATACATTATGCGCTGGTATAAGTATTATGCCCTTGTACAGTTTATAGATTTTTCTCTTACACGTTAAAAAAAAAGAATGAATGAATAGCTTAATTATACATGGATTTTCTTTGTTTCTGTCGTGTAAAAGCGCATTTCATTTAAGTCTTCATTTTAATCCTAAATTTGTTAAAGTACAGTTATTCTGTAGATATACAATGAATATCTTAGAAAATAGCAATACATTGAGAATGCACCCCTTGCGTCCTTCAGTTCAGATTTTTTAATGTGCTCGTTTTCAAGAGTTAATATTATGAATATTATATTTCTTATATATTTATCTCTTATATTTATGTTACACGGATTCCACCACTCCCATTTTAAGCAGGATTTGGAATCTCCCTTTGATACATTATTAGACATAAATAACAAATTAGCAATACTAAATGTTATCTTTTGATAAAAAAGGAAAGAAATAGAAAAGAATAAGGTTAAGTAAACATTTATATTGCACGTTGTCTTTTATACACTCTGAAGGATGAAAGATTATTTAACTTTAAAAGTTAACCAATATTACACTGTATGTGTTGCTCTAGGACAGAATAAAGAATAAACAATAAATCGGTCAATAAATTTAATCATAATTATTTCTTTGGGGTGTTTTGAAAACAAATGTAATTAAATAATCATTAAATACAATAGTATTGTCCATTACTCGTTTACTTTATCTTGAAATAGTAATAATCTGGTTTTTTCTCAATAAATAAATTATCAAAATTAAATTAATCATCACCCCAACGATACAATACGAATAACCATTGTACTTCACGCGAGAATCTGCGATTGCTAAATATACATAAATATATAAATATGTACCCACCCACACATACAGATTTATATATATGTGTGTGTCTGTGTATATACTTGGCAAGGTTAAGTAGATCCATACGTAATTCCAATTTATAAATTACAAATGATCACTGTCCCTTAAACAGGGACTACAATTACAATTTGATCTCTACATCGTTACGAAAATGTAACATAAATTCCAATGAATAATTTAACTAATCAATGTTACATATGCATATAAATGTGCACTAATTGGCAAAATTCCCATATTTGAAAAAAAGAAATGAATGAATATTCACTATCGATTCGTTTCGTCTAAATGTTTTGCTTCAAAGGGTTAAAAGCACCGAGTGCGTACAACTTATCGAATTATGGTTTCTCGTTCCCCGTCGATACGTGTGTCGTCGTTTAACAAAATAAAACTATCAGACTCTACAACAGTTAGTAAGCAAAAACGGTAACAGAAGCGGGGCACATATTCACGTAGGCCACCGCGTATAAACGACCGAGAAAATAATTCGCTTCGAGACTTTACAAGCTTTTCCACTTTATCTGCCGTTCAGCGGAACATCTTAGTAATCGTTTTTCTGAGATCTTGTCTACAAGGTACAAAAATTGGAATGCCGTTGAAATCGATTACAAAAGACCCCCATTAAACAGAGATGGAAGGGGGCGAGGTGTGGATTATGCAGGAAATCAGGTGTGTAAAAACGTAAAGCGTTTACATTCTAACATTTCTCGATTAATATCTAATGAAAATTCACGAATGCTTACAATGAGTTAAAAAAATATCTGACCGTTGCTTCTCTTAAATAATACTGCAAACTATTTGTTCTTGGCTACTAAGGATATTCTCTGAAAAACGTTTTCTTCGATTTTTCTTTTCGCTCGAATACTGGTCTAGACAGTAAGAATAGAAGAATTCGCGTTTCGAGCTCTCGATATATTCTTACATTTAATACCAAGTATTCGTTATTCGAGTCGTAGAACGTGTTACGGCAGCGCGAAACAAAGGGAAAAAGGATTATTTCGATGAACGATTGCCATAGGCAAAACATAATTATACAAACAAATCGCTAACAATTAATTATTCAACGATTACCGTTTTCTAGAATTCGTTCGAAATAATCCGCACCCATTCTCGGTGTAGAATCTTTCTCTTTCTCTCAGCATGAACACGCAGAAATTCGTAATCTCGTTGCATCCTCCTTTCCTTCTTTTTCTCTCACTCTCTCTTTCTCGCACTCTCTCTTTCTTTCTCTTTCTCTCCCTCTCTTTCTTGCTTCCTCACGCGCCACAACTTCTCTTTATGAATATACCTACAATGTGTATTCTCTTGCCTCGTTTTCTATGATCGTCTTAGGAATGTTTTATTTAGGCATAAATACGTTCCTCTTCGCCTTATGCGTTCCACGCTTAAAAGAGAATCGCTTCGCACGACCGACTAATATCGAGAAATTCGAATATATCGTAAGAGAGGTATCGCGAGCTTGTGTACTCTCGTCGACGTTTAGATACGTTTCGATTATCGAAACGAACGGAGAGATTACGTGAGAAAAGCTTGCGATTACCAAAAGTAATAATTTCAATATAATTTGAACGTGTATAATCTTTTCTTTTTTTTCCTTTTTTCTTGTCTGTTTTCTTTTCTGTTCTTTAAAGACAAACACACGTGTTTGCGTTTCATAGAATCCTTTTCATTCTCATTTCTCTATTCGGTCGTCAGGAGTAAAAGAACTGACGATTAATTAAATCAGACGTTGCGAGATATTAATCGGCGGCTATCGAAGCTGGTAGCCAATCGATGTACAAGTACACGCTTTTTTCGAGTCATATTTAATAATCGAAGACTACCGAAAATCGAAAGCTACAGAGATCATGGGACTCGAAGGCCGAGTGCGACCAGCATAATATCTTCTCGGAGGTTTTCGCAATGACGCTCGTTACCTCGGCCAACGTGTCGACCACTCACTTGTTTTGGTTCGACTGTTGATTTATCGGCGGAACTAAACCCACGAACGAAGCGTTCTTCAGCTTCGTAGCCGTCGGTCCTTTGCGCGCTAGTTTCGACCTGTAACAATTGTCGAAGATGCCTCGTTAGTGAAAAGGTTCTTTTTATAAATCCATATTCTCGAATAAATAATAAATACCCAATATACATATATATATACACATTTATCATCGTTTATTCTACTTGCAACATAATTTTATAAATAGCCTTAGAATTTTGTCTAAGAAATTCGGTTTTATTTTTGAAAAATTGCCAGACTCCGGGCAAATTATAATTTTGACGCGAATCGGGATTACTAGCGCACCTGATTTGACCAGCAAGAAGAGGATTAATAGCATATAACCAGTCATAAACCTCCTTGTCTCCTAATGTCTGCAATAAGTACCCTCGATGTTTTGTAACGACACTGAAAAACAAAAATATCGATCTCAATATTCTTTCCTGCTCATTTATACTTGCGAATGCAATAGTAATTGCTCCATATTCGGTAACTTACCTGAATGTATTTGGTACTTTTACCATAGCTAATTGATCTTCGGAATATTCAACTTGAGCAGTAGCTAAATTGATAAGAGCTCTCTCTACTGGATCCTTCTCTTCCCGAAAAATCAAGACGTACGGTCGTCGCACAGCCTGACGAACAATAATGTTACAAATTATTAATATTAACAGATTCATTTGAAGAGAGAAATATATAAGGTCTATTTAATGTTCACATACCACCCAGCGTTTCTTCCAACCATTAGTTTTGTGTTCGAGAACATTCAGGTATCCTTTTCTGGCGATAACAGGACTGATGCGGATTTCTTCGACTTCCGGCACATAAAGTACCAAGTTTTCCTTCGATGGTGAGGATGAACCCAACTGAGGTGGTGAAATGTTACACGATTGATTAGCAGATTCGCTTGCCAATATAGTCTCCTGCAGTTCTTGCATTCTAGCCCTCTCCGGTGAACTCAACCTAAGGATGCACGACTTAGACCTGCTCCATACTATTATACCAGCAGCCTGCAAGTAACACTCCAGCATCACCCTGACCGTGTCCAATCATACTGGCGGTTGTCATTGACTCGAAAAGCCTCGAGCCGTCGTCTACCGATTACATTTTAAAGTAGAAGACAGAAAGCGATTGTTAAAAAAGAAAGCTGACTGCGCTAAAAGCGCGATTCTCACTCAGCGAAAAGCTAATTTTAAAACTTGCGTGACTCGTTAATCGTTCTCGAAAGCGAATATGGAATTTAATCGCAATCGAGCATTTATATGATTGATAAAATCAAGATCGTTGCAAGCTATACAGAGAAGACAGATTAACCTTCAAATCGAATCGAATTCTCGCTATCTTCACTCGTCATTGTTCGGATATTTTCAATCTTTTCTTTCTTTTGCTCTTTTAATTCACCACTGTAAACCTGAATCCAGTGTTTGTAACAGCGTTAAATTGTTAATAATTAAAACGCTGCGTAACCGGACAGTGATGTGAATGAAGAAAGAGAGTATCGTTTTTCTTTGAAATCTCGAGATACAATATCTATTTTTGCCGTCAAGGTAAAATACGACGATGCGACGAAGCGTGGACAACCGCTACTAGCAGGAGCACTCAGGCATGCGGGGAGGGTTACCTGCTCTAAGTAATCACTAGTTCTCTCGTATACTGACTCTTGGGACGAGGACGATATCACCGAAGACATCATGGATGCTAACATATCAGTGTCTTCGCCAGGTGAAACGTCTGACAATAGAATGGGTTCTTTGCTTAGGATTCGACCTTGGATCAATTTAATATACTTTGTGGCCAGTTCTCTTTCTTTTTCGGTCATCTCCCAAGGCTCGTAAACGTCTTTACTCGTTGAACGTTTCAACTTAACCGGGCTGGCATGCGGTTCATTCGTCGCTTTCGCCATCATATTGCATACCTCCTATATGGAATAAATAATTTTGTTGATCGAAAGCATAGACAGACGTGCTTCGTTTGTTTAATCTTCAGCATCGTTCAAATACAATAATAAGCGGGCATTTGAAAATTGTGAAACGAAAAAACTTTACCTTCTCGCTCTTTGTGAAATCGTGCGACAGTTTATTACAGAATGAGACTTTATCGATGCCGAGCTTCTCTCGTAACAATAAAGTGTGCCGTACTCTCTCCACTTCCTCTAATCTCGTTAATTTTTCCAATTCCCATTGGTGATCGAATATCAGGCTGTCCCCTCGAGGTCTCCATCCGTGAAGATTCTCCTCACCTCTGACGTATGTAGAACTGGTGTCCAGTACGCGACGTTGTCGCCTTTGAACGCCTGAAAAACAATTGTGAGAGTGGAGTAGGTACTGAATAAAGAAGACGCAAAATGCCAGAATGATATGAACATATTTTGATTCGGCGAATTTTGAGAATTTTTGTTTAAAAACGCAATCACCTTTCGGTAACTAAATCAAGGATAAAGAAAATGAACATCAGATATTGCCAATTCGTTGATAACATGATATAATAGTCATCGCGTGTATAACAGCTTAATTATTGTAAGCAATTGCATAATCGTAGCATATCGTTCGAACAGAATAATATACTCTACAAGCAAAATTGTGATGCGACTATTATATCTCGACAGGAAGGGAAGGGATTAAGAGGGGTCTACGCTAAGGGTAGCAAGACAAACCTGGGCTACCTGCTTCCGAAGAACGACGCAGGACCAGCTCGTAAACACCGCTGAGTCTGTTGGCTTCCTGATTGCGGTAGCTTCCGCTGAATAGATGTTTCAAAGAACGTGGTCCTACTCTGGCGTCTCTACCGTAAATGATCATGCTCAAGTCTTTAGTGATGATCGCTGGTCTTCCACAATTTTCCAGCTAAAAACAGATACCTCTGTTTAAGTACTTGTTCTGTGTTTATAGCAGGCCATAATGAAACGAGATGTATCAGAACAAAGAGTAATCATACTTCAAGGTACGCGGAAATGGTCATGAAGATTTGTTCTCCGTACGCTGTTACTCTGTTGAGCAAGGTTGAATTATGGAGGGAGCTGTCCCACGCTGCCTCAAATCTGAACATGCACCTATCGTCTCCGGGTATTTCCAGGTATTCACCGGGGAAAAGTCCTAACGAGAGTACCGACGAATCGTTGTCCTCTTCTTCTGGTTCTGGCGTATTTCTAATGCGTCCAACAACCAACTCTCTCACGTCCTTCCATCGTAACTCAGACGCTGGTTCGTGAACAATAGTAATTCGAATACGACGCTGAATGCCCTGATGAAGCAAGAATAATCCACGACACGGTAGGTCGTCGCTATGGTCGACTACAGATGGCACATATTCTCCGTTTGGTGCTAGCTCGCAGATCTCGAACCAGACTAACACATCATATTTGGCATGTACGTGTGACGAACTGGGAGATGGTAAAACGCTTCCGAATTTCGGCGAGCGTACGGGTTGGCTGATCGGTATAGATGGCGGAAGCATTCTCTTTGGTGGTTGTCTGACGCTATTTGATAAAGTAATTGAATATAGATAAGGATAGAATACTTATTGAACGAATTGCAGATGAATTTGGTAGAAAGATGTAAAGCAAACATTTTCATAAATTTAATAGGAACAATGTTATGCTTACTATTCCAGTTTGGCATCTTTATGCAAAGGATGTTGTTGATAATGTCCGATAACTTCGAAGACGATCGGTTGAGTTTTCAGATATTCCAAGAACGATTTTGTCACTGTAACTGTGATCTAAAGAAACGGTATTAAAGAACAAGCAGTTAATCACTATATAAATTTCTTACTTTTAATACAAACTCTGAACTCACATTTTGCACGTGATAGAATCCAGGAGAATTTCCTTTTCCCGTATTTTTCACTGGTTCCGTTGAAAATGCCTCATCGTGTCGGTGCAAGAAACTGCGTGTACATAATTATTTATCAATTGATCGTGATGTGTAGTTTTACTTGAAAGATTTCTACGAATGTATTACATATTAGCTACAAGCGTACTTGAATTGGCAGAAAATATCGGCGTATTCGGTAGAAATTCCCATTGCCTGCAGCACGGTTACCCTGAATGTGAATTCAGCGCCGATTTGCAGGTGATCTAGCAGATCCTCTTCTTTCATGTCACTGGAAACTGAGCTATCGCCTCTTCCACTGTCTGCATCGCAGATGTCGTCTTCATCTTTTACGTCCTTCTGATCATTGTGACCCTCCACAACCCGTTCCTCATGCATAAGAATCTGTCGATTCTTCTCGAGGGTCTGCGTCAGTAGGGTGTTGCGTTTGTTCTGCTTCTGGTTACCGAATAGGTCGTCCTCGAAGGAAATTCTAGCCGACTGTCTGACGCCACTTGAGTATTCGCTATTTTCCTCTTCTGGAACAAGGGTTCGTTACGAAAATCCTACGCCAGCATCTCTTCAACAGAGATTTGGGACGAGAATTTAGGAGATCAAGGAACGAGAGGAAAGATTTTAGGATAACTTCAAAAATTGATTGTAACTGCATTCCAATATAATAAATCATAATATTTAACGTATACTATAAATTATAATAAATGAATAAATAAACTCTATACTTTAATAGGATACAAATGTATCTTATCCATTGATATTTTTATTGTTAATCTTTCCTAATAGTATCACCACTCGAATTAGTTTTATACTTCAGATAAGGGTGATAAAAATCAGACCACTTAGAAATAACAAAAAAAAAAGGCCAGGATAAACAGCTCAAGAAAAAAAAAATCTTAACGATAAATGTATATACTGAATATTCTTGGTCGCTTCAACTCTCATTTAAGTAAACGAAGAATTCCAGTGACCAGTTTGATGAACTATGTCACATCAATGTCAAGTTGACCTGTGTCAATCAATTACGTAACAAACACTTTGCACCGTTAGTCGAGGATTAAATAAACTTGAGGCAAGGGATAATAGAGCAAGATATACAGACGCTGATTACGTACCAACAACGGCTTGCACGGCCACACGCAAGTAGCCTTTCACGTCTCCCTTTTCGTTGACTATCGCTACTTTGTGGATCAATGGTACGGGATACATAAGGTTGCTTAAGTATACAAAGGACCTGTGACAATGAATAGGAACCTCGTCAATTTGTTAGTACGACAAATAAGGGATTGTTAAGACATACATAAATCACACAATTTCAAAATTCGATTCGAATGGAAATATTTTTCATTTTTATGAACTTACCTGCCAACCATTCGGAACCATGGAAAACGATCGTAGAATGGATCACCGCCAGTGATTGATTCGATGTTAAAGTCAGGAGACGTCGGGGAGAGCTCTGCCTCGTTGTGGTACATCTCTCGCATCAGTTCGAGTCTTTGTCTGCGCAAAAGTAAAAACGTCCAATTCTCCGTGTTAATCTGTTCGATGCTGTTATAGCCACTGATATAAAGACGTAGTCGAACATTGTCGAGAAGCACAGTGAAGAACACTCGGTACAAAACATTCACAATTTTTTGAACACCGTGTGCGTGGTATGTGTTCGAATGTACTCAGAAGTCGTATGAGTAATTTTGAAGATACGTATCAAATAAAGGGACATTAACATGAGATTTCTATCGAATACTCCTTTTTTCTTCTTCTTTTTCTTCAATAATATCACGAAGACTGATGCATTTGATCATTAAAATGTTTCATTAAATTCCTACTGTCCCTGTATTTTCATCTAGATACAACAAGCTACAGTATAGCGGTGTAGAGCGTCTAAACTGTAGAAGGTATAGGTGTTCGAACAGCAAGAATCGTCTACTATGTGATTTTGTCGTAAAATTTGTTTAATTATCGTAGCTTATCGTGTGTATGTATTCATAGTGATTACACGTGCACGATGAAGTTACGAAGCGAGAATGTGGAGAGAATTTTTCAGCCGCAAGGAGCGCACGTGTTCAGCGAGACAGAATTATTGAAACGCGTAAACAGAAGTTCAACCCTTCAACGAACATTCTCAATACCAGGGTTCACTTCTTCTCTACCAAAACAAATTTCAATTCTATTCTACAATAAATATACAGTACCTTACAATGGTACAAAGTAAGAGTACAGACAATTCTTTCGATCGAGAATTCATACAGTGTAGAAGGATTAATTCCGCTCCGATCATCCATTGCAAATAAAAGACTAAATACGCTCGGCCATGCAGAATTCTTGATCGATATTATTTTGAGTCCAGCACAGTTGCAAAAGCGGAGTATATTGTTCTTTAGTAAGGAGAGGTTTTGTTTGAGATCGAGGCAGTGTATTGAGAGACAGACGGTGATAGACGAGAATTAAGATATTTTTTTACGCATATCCGTTACAAAAGATTGTTAATACAGAGAGGCAGAGAAAGAAAGAGACAGAGACAGAGAGAGAGAGAGAGAGAGAGAGAGGATGGGCGTGAAGCGTGTGACGATAATGTGGAAAGAGTCTCACGCGTTCGAGCACCAACCTCGAAGGCAAAAGATTTGCGAGCGAGAACTTCGGATTAGAGTAGGCGGTTAGACATTGGAAAATATCCTCTTTGGCCTCCGGAGTGCTGGGGCTCGAGTCCTCGTTGTACACGTGTCGCATCAACTCCAAGCGCTGTCTACAAGTCAACACGTATTACTTGCGCGAGTGTCCCCGTGCGTATTTATCCAAGCACGCGTTTACTGATTCAAGCGATGATACAGTATATCCGTTTCTCCGTACTCTCTTATTTCACCCCTTAATTGGCTAACACTCACAGTTTATTCTACTTACACGACAGATTTAAAGGGGTTCCCGTAAAAGCCTGCGTTTCTAATCGTAAAGTCCGGAATAAAAGAAACGGGCAAAGAAATCGAATTTCTTACAAATTTTATTTTAAAAATAGGAAAATAAAAATAAGTCTAGAAAGATAAGTAAATTGTAATGAAGTTGCGACGATTATAAGCAAAAAAAAAAAAAAGAAAGAAAGAAGGGTATACCTAATATCTTTAGTTTTAGCCGGGAGATATGTACTGGCTTGAAAGCTACATGACTCACCCGGTATTATAGTATACGTGAAACGAATAATATAAAGCACGTTTCGCACTGGAATAAAATACTCGCGACGAACCTGAGTTTATCGAGTGTCCAATAATGCGTCGCGCCATTTTTCGTATCTTGCACCTCTACGGCGACTATCGTACGCGGGAATGGTCGTTCCTCTTCCTCTTCGTCGTCCACTGCAGGTAACAGGTCTGGAGGAAGTGGCGAGTAAAGCGTATCCGTGAGCAAAGTAAACTGGAATTGCACCTATAAAGGATATACGTGACATTTTAGGTAAACGAGTAAAAAAGATATTTGTCTCCTGAAATAAACGTGTCAAAATAAGCTGACAAATAAATAAGAGAAAATAAGTAATCGTTGAAATGCATAAATTATAAAAATCGTTGTGAGACGTGAAATAAGCGTGTAAATTGATTAAAGAAAATATCAACAATGAATGAACAGCTTGAAATTAGACATAAACGAAAGATAAAAGAACGCAAAGTGATTAGTTGCCAATATGAAGTACTACTTTATGGTTTGTGGAACGTCAAAAAGGGGGTACGCAAAGGTGCTTCAAACTTCAAGCGTCGGAAAAAGAAAAATTTGGAAAATTTCGTGAAATCGATCGATCCAGACATTTAGTGAATTTTGTGCGATTAACAACGTTTGATGGAAAAATTTTTCTTTAGTTTTCTTTTTTTTTCTGTGATTTAAGCAGATGTTCGTGATTGCTCGTTCAAAGAATGAATGTTGAGAGACTGATGAGAAACATGAGCGTCGATGACTCGTGAGCAAAGAAGGGTCGCACAAAAATTCGATTCACGTTAGTTCATCGTGAATGAACCACGGGAATGTACCTTCTTTTTGAGTTCGACAGAAATAGCGTTAGCTTCTTTGAGGAATATAGCGTTGCCCCAGAGATCATCCCGAAGACTTGTGAATTGATGATATTTCCACTTGCGGAAGGCCCAAGCGGCAAGCTGGAACTCTCTCTCGGTCCAGTTGCTCTCTGCGTCAAACAAGGGGTTGACTGAAATGCAAGCCATTACCAGGCAAAACAGTCAGAGAAGCCAAGCATTTCGTGGATACCGGTTCCTTCGTTAAAAGGAGCCACCATCGTTCTGTCCACGATCAGATGATGCACCACTTCACTTTTGCGACAAGCAACCTTTTTTTTTTTTTTCTAGAACATACCTCGGAAACTGTCAAAGTCTCAATGCATTCTGTTGCTTCGTTCTTTGTATCTTGTTAACAAAGGGGAGAGAAAAATCAAGATTCCAAGAGTAACGAAGTATGAAAAGAAATATGGTGAACGTCATACCGGTTAACCACATGCGTGCATCGCAAGTTAATCGAAAGGTAAAATGTCGAATAACGAACGTACATTCAGAAAACATATTACTAACAGTCCGTTACATACCACCATCTGATCGACTGATACAGATCCGTACAGTGGTAGAATTTGTAATGGAATGATACAAATTTCAAAAGGGTTTCGTCGGAATCCTTTTAATTGTGCTTTTCCTATGAATATAAAATTCAGGTGAACCCATTACAAACTCGAAGCTTTTAACAAAGGTGATAAGACGATCTGTGTGGGATCGTAAATTAGTTGTACACAGAGTTGTGTAAAATGTTCGAATCCGAGATGCGTTAAAAAGAATTAAGCAACGAGTGTTAATTTATGTTAAACATTTCAAGCGTTTCAAGATGCATTATTGTCATTTTTGCACAACTCCGTTTAAGTGAATTAGAATAATTATTATAAAGAATAAGAAATATGCTATTCATCATAATTTCAGTAACCATTCAATATGCGTACTCACCGAAGATATCTTCTTCGATATTGTTGAAGTCTTCAGGCGTGTAACTGCTGTACATAGACATCGTCATACTTTGTTCTTCAACTTGTCTTTGCAGTGCGTCTATTCGAGCCTCGTAACTCTACATGCAAAATACAAATGTTCATGTTGGTTCAATAAAATAAATCGTTGGACTAAATATTTGATTATTTATAGAATATTATTTGGCCCTACCTTCCTCTGTTCCTCGAATAACTGATCCGCCTCTTCCTTCTCCTTACGGAATTGTTCCTCCAGAACCAACAATCTCTTTTCCATCTCAGCCTTCAGATCGATTCCCTGTTTCTCCAATAACTCAACCTGTGCAAAGTCCCAGTCGACTGTTTCTCCATTTCCAGGTGTTTCCGCTGGAGATCCTTTCTCTCTTCGTTCGCGTACTGTAGAATGAAAAGATCATTCTTTCCTTTCAGTATTCCTTATTTTTTATACATTTTTATTCCTGATTTTGCAAATTTATTCAAAATGATCATTGATACGCATGCATTCTTAAATACAAAATAACAGGCAGTAACAAGCCATTAGACTCTGAACGTACTGAGCAGAAAATAAATCTCCGCTCACCTTGATCAGGGTGATTGAATCTGAACACATGATTCTTCCCTAATATCACGCGAGATCCAGTCTTTAGAACGATCGGTTCAGTGACCTCACGACCATTCACATAAATTAAAGCGCCCTTCTTTGGTATCAAAGTAATGATACCCTCGTGGTTCTCGAAAACGCAGTGCTCGCTCAGTATATGTGGACCACACAGCTGTACGTCCTGTGGGATGTTAGCTTCTGCGCTACCGATGCGCGTGAATCCGTCCTTGATGTAATAGATCAAACATTCAGACATTAAGGGATCTTCATTTAGGTTCACCAAGTGAGGAGTCTTTTTAGGCGAGAACACGCCAACGGTGACTCCATCTTCTTTCACTGCGACTCCCATTTCTGCAAACACTGCCTCGCGTTGCAAACGAATCAACTCTGTTCGTTTCAACTTATCTTCCCATGTTTCGTTCAGTTCTAAAAGAGCGAATAAAAATGTTTTTTTTTTTAATTGAATCGTTCCATTGAAATTAAATCAGTTTGGAACATATATTTGCCCAACTGTGGGATTTATTTACCAGCTATCAGCTTCTCGGAAGCTTGCAACTGATCCACTGCTTCCTCAGCAATAGTCGATGTGGGATGAGACGGGATTCTCGGCCGAGATTCCTTGACATCGTCCTCACGCTTGTTCGCTCTAATGATTTCGTCTCCTGTGGAACAAAAAGAACCGAATGAGCAAATTGAATGTTAAATTACGTTCAATTCAGAATGGCGAGTCAGCCAGGGATGTAACACGCGTCTCGGAAACATCAAAAGCCATAACTAAAGCAGTGGCGTAAGTGAAAGAGAATATTTTTCGCGGACCTATCCCGTGATCCTTAACCACGACGACGAATGTTGTTGCTTATTAGAGAACAAGAGAGAAATTGGTAAATGAAATGTTTAGTTAAGAAGTTAAGAGGTGAAATGAAATCTATTTCTTCATTGCACTTGCTTAAAAACTGTTTCAATTACAAACATCGCAAATTTTTCTTCTTTTTCTTTTTTTCTTTGTAATGTAGAGGGAAGTTCAATTTTGCAAAAGAAGTTCAGAAAAACGTTTTCCTGCATATCTTTCGACTATCATGCAGAACGAGAAGTTTCACTTTACAATCATGTAGAATTTCAAATGAACGAATAATTGGATATTAGAATCGACATAGGCGTTCAAATTCTTTTTTTTTTTTTTTTGACAAATGTCTGCGGGTGAACAATACTTCGAGTAACATGTACACTGTAAAGGTAACAAATACAAATACGTAGATCGGTAGATTTATGCAAATCAAGCGTAGCGCTCAGTCAAACGTCGCGATTCAACTACGAATGTTGTTATTGAACTTGCTCAATTATGATTCTAATCAACGGTGCTCGTGTCACTGCGTCCGAGATGCATTCGAGTTGTCCATTGTCGAGTGCCATGCAATGTCTTTAGGCTAGTTCGGGAACAAAAGTGATGGGTCTAAGTGGATAATAAGCGAGGCAAACAACACGTGTTTACTGGAGAGGAATTCTGACACAACGGAAAAAACTATAAAGCCTGAGTTTATACGTGGGCTCTCGACGCGCTATGATTTATTCGTGTCTTATCATTGTACGAAGATTCTCTCGAGACGCTAACAGAATTATCTCTAAATGATCGTACGTCGATCTTGATCAAATTATTCGACACGCTTCTTCTTCTCTTTTTTTTTTACAATTTCCTTTACTCACAAATAATCATATATCTTTCAATGAACTTTCGATCAAGATCGAGCTTTCTCTAACTCTGAATGATGATTCGTTTTTGTCGATTAGTTGCAACAATCTAGTACAAGCCAAAGTGGCAAATGTCATGACGAATGATCAATTGATAAGGACCGTGGTTCTAAATGGATCATCTGCTTGTGTTGAAAATTCGTAAGAACTATCATGTACTATGTACAATATGCTGTTCGACGTGTCCTGTCTCTGCTACTCGCTATTTAAAAAAAAAAATTATTTTTATTCTTCGTTCTACCAGAAACATTGCTTTTAACACTAAAAGCCGCTAATTATGCCGCCTACGAGTGACAGGGAACAATGGTAATCATTAGGCGCTGGTTACCAAAGGGCCGAATACATATATGAAAAGGAAAAAAATACAGAATGCGAATCGCGAAGCAGATGTAAAAAAGAGAATCTTGTCGAAGAAATCGACAAAAACACAGAGAGATAGAGAGATAGATAGATAGATAAATATAGATAGATAGATAGAGAGATGACACGCATTATGCACTTGGCCGTGAAAAATTAAGCGGACGTTCAAGTAACAGGCGCAAAAATAGTGATCGATTGCCTGGCTTTTATAAGACTTTTCGCTGTGTGGATTGTCGATGATTTTACTTACTAGATTCTTTCTTTTCATATGTGACTTTGCCATCTGGCCCTACGTCAAGCACAGGGGAAACAAAGAAAAAAAATGTACTATGTAAATGGTGGCTTGTCTACCGCGCGCTACTTTTTTTCTTTTTTCTTACAATTTTCGCTTTTACTTTACACTCTCTGTTTTCTTTTTCTTTCTTTTCTTTTCTTTTTTCAGTTAATTGTCTTTTGTCTTTTCTCACCCGTTTCTCCATCTCTGACGCGAGCAAGCACGCGTTAGAACGCGTAACAACGTTGCAAAGAACAGTTTTGTGCGACTACTTCAAGTTACAGGAGCTTTACCTTTCTCAGACAGGAGGAATATGATGAATAAATAGAGAAGTC
>NW_017100710.1:1149969-1189308 GCF_001263275.1 Habropoda laboriosa | reverse complement strand
GTATTCCATATGATTTTACACCAAGAAAAGAATACTTCCTCCCCCTTTGGCAAAAAGGTCATAAAAAGTATCTACTGTAGTCGTTATAGAAATATTGTAAAATGCGAGCAGCTTTAAATAGTTACTAGACATATGCAAATGTCGAAAATTGCTTCTATTCGTTTCACATGATTGTCAATGAAAAATTATTTGAATTTTATGTTTGATTGTTAAGCGTTATTTGCACATGCCTGTTACAGAATTAGGTGTACTCGCACGCAAATAGAAAGTGAAAGAGTCACTCTCTGAAATTCAACACGCTTTACGCAGGGAAAAAATCGACTCACCTTCTTGCACGTCAATACCCTCTTGCTTGAGTAACTCCCGTAGCTTCTGAATCTCTTCTTTGAGCTCTCTGATAAGCTTCGCGTTCGCGTCCTCGTTCACAACAGCCTTGCATACTATTTGCTTCGCTCTGTCTGCGTATCTGTAGTTTACATAAATAGAAACAATGAAAATAATTACACGAAGAAATATAGGATTGCAGTTTCAAATATTTCTCATGAAAAGAAATGTGCAAATAGAAGGAATTAAATAATAAGAATGTTTTATTTGTTCCACTTTCTATTCACTAGAATGATAGTTATTTAACAAAAGTGAACTGTTAAGAAGGAAGCTCGTTGATAATTTACAGAAATTTCAATGCCACTTGGAGGTATGAATTCTAAACGAGCAGAGATTTCATCTAACTAGAATCGGACGTTCTCACGTGCAAGCTTCGAAGAAACTCAGACGGATCAAAGAAGTCAGCTAATGAACGTGAGAATGGAAGAGTAAAATTGCAAGGGTATAACGAATAACTGTACCGTAAGGTTGAGAGGGTTTCGTCGTAATTGATGTCTGCTGGACTCACTGCTGCAATCATCGCTGTTTTAGAGTTTCCTCCTAGATTCTCGCGTAGCAGCCACGTCAGAACTGAGTCCCTATAGGGGATGAAATCAGCCTTCTTCTTCTTTTTAGTCGCCTGAACAAACAAATGTAACATTTTACTTTCTATACTATCACGTTTCCTTTTCTACTGAAAATATATGCAAAAGTTCTGCACACACATAAATAGTAGGTAAACTACTATTATCGATTAATTGATTTTAAATGAAATAAAAGGGTTGAAGAATCGTGGACACGTAAACTTACCGCCTAAGAATCCATAGAAAAACGACAGCAGAATAGACAGAAGACACGGATTACGTTAACTCAAAGTTTAGACAATATCTGGGCAACTTTGAAAGGTTATAATTGTGCAACTTTCATATCGTGCAAGGTATTATCTAACGTGAGCACGAACGTTTTCTGGTCACGCGAGTATTTTCTATAGTATCCTCCTTAGCTTTTAG
Source organism: Habropoda laboriosa (assembly GCF_001263275.1). Lineage (NCBI taxonomy): Eukaryota > Metazoa > Arthropoda > Insecta > Hymenoptera > Apidae > Habropoda > Habropoda laboriosa. The sequence continues at coordinate 1,187,935 of NW_017100710.1, read as the reverse complement.
AATGAATCTAATTTTCTTTTTTCCTTATTTTTTCTTTAGTGTGATTTACAGAGTAGTGATATTATATTTCTTTGTAATAAGGAAAATATAAGATAGAAATTATGCTGTTTTTGTGTACCACATCGATAGGAAGTCTTTTTATACATAGCGTTGTTTGAATATATCTTATTTCAGAGAAAATAAATATTTGCTTACAATTTCAGCCAAAGCACTGATGACCTTTCCAAGAGTTGTCAAGCTTTTGTTGATATTAGCACCTTCCTTTAACCTGGTGCCCTTTGCACCGGTAGAGTCAGCCCTTTCAGAACCTGCTAAATCGACCAGCGAGATTTTGCTGACTTTCTCTGTCACTAATCCAGTCGCTGAGTCTTGCTTTTGTTGCGTAAAGAATATCGTGAACACAGCGTGAGATCTGCTAGACGTCTCGTTCATATTTGTGGCTGCCACAGTTCTGAAACGTAGAGAAACAAACGCATGATTTTACTTTTTAAAATAGTTAAAAAGCTATATATATATGAAATATCAATTAATAGGTTCTAGGTGAAAATATTCGATACTTCCACTTTAAAGGCATTTCAAAGAAAGTCATGGTTACATACAAAAAGAGCGTGAATTGCAGTTTTTATTATGACTATCACAGAAATCTCTGAAATCTAAGTGACCTATGATCTATCCTATCATTAATATTTTTTGTACATAGGTATACCTACCTTGCTTTATTGCCTTCATCAATAAGATCATGGATATCTTCATAGGACATCACAGCTAATTTCGACAGGTCCTCGACGTACGGTCCAAGCAGAGGATGCTCTCGTACACGAAGGTTTCCTTTGTTCTTGGGGTTTAAAAGATCTCGTACCCTTTCGCAGTATATCTCCATGAAACTGACTTCCACCGAATACTTCAGGCACTCGTTTGAATTGCGACTGATTTTTCTAAAGAGGTCCTTGCAAATTTGAGGTATTATTCCCTCTTGACCTTCTTCTTGTTTCCCCATCATGGTGTACGATTTGCCGGCACCGGTCTGACCGTACGCGAATATGCATACATTGTAGCCTGCGTAGAAACAAGGTGTTGAAACAAAAAGAAAATAGAAATAAAAGTATCGATTTAAGCTTAGAAATTTATTTCGCTAAATCATTCGATTCAAATGAAAGTTTTCTCACGAACACTTCAGAATAAAAGCGAAGAATTTCGCGTATATTCATATTTGGCGAATATGTGTCAAGAACGTATGAGAATCTGAACGGTCAATTCCTATTTGAACGGTATGCAAGCCCGCGTGTCGATTCCTAGACGTAAATTGCGCGGTATGCGAGAATTCGGATGCACGATGTCTGAAGTATCTGAGAAATTGTGCGATCAATCGTTGCAGACGTTCGAAGTCTTCCATTCGCCGCATTCAAGTATGCTCACCTTCGAAAGCATGTTCCAGCATCTCTTCGCCGATATCCTTGTAGACCATTAGTTGCGAAGAATAATTTCCGTCGTTTGGCTGCGGCAGAGAAAATACGCCATTTATTATACTTTCTTATTACATATCTATTTCCGATACTTGTTTCACGATATCGCGATCGATATTTCTTTACGCTTTCAGGTTTTATTTCCATCGACATTTATGCTTCTGTCTTCGTTGAATGATCAATTGCACAGTTAAGGAATTAGAAATTCGCTTACAGCATAAGCAAGAATTGTTTTTAACCAGTAAAATTGATCGACGATTTACTTCGGTGTTTTATTTCACCAGCAAATATACATGATCAGAAAATAACACAGCAAGTTAGGCTTGCTTTAATGGCAATTGATATCGATTAATGACCTTTAGTAAGCAACGACCTCGTTAATTATGCATCAATCTGTATCTTGTTTTTTAGGTATTTCTTTCCACAGAAATGAACTGACAAAAAAAAGAAAAGAATACGTTAATACTTTGCCTAATCACTCTAATATTCATCTATTTTTTATTTTTTTTCTATTCCTTTTTTCTTTACAATTTTTTTACATCCAATATATATATATATACTTTTCTTATTGCTTTTGTCTTATATACACGTAACGAAGAGTTTTAGATAAGTAAATAAATAAAAATAAAAAGATCAACTTTTCTGCTAACATTGGACACTGTTCACGTTAGATTATTAGCAGTACTGAATTAAAGGACAGGTTTAATTATCAGAGATGGATAGAAGAACTCACGTTCATGGAAAAATAGGAATAATCGTAGTTGAAGCTCTTGATCGCATCTTTACTGCCCGGTGGTGCTTTGGGGTTCAATATCGCTGTAACACGCAAGGTAGAACAATTGGTAACACAAATGAAAGCGATAACGCACATTATGCGCCCTGATTCTCCCTTTGACTTTCCATATGTAACGCATAAATCAATAGGAAGATCTTCCTTCTGAATAAATGAACGAATAGGTACATCAAAATAACTAATACGTGCTGGTGATTATCAAAGTGGCTCAACTTGTAAGTGATGCATTTTTCGTTTCGAAATATTTCCACTCTTCGATTGCTCTTTTTCATATTTTTAACTATCAACTCAGCTTAGTCAATTTTCGACAATTTTGCAAATGTAATTCCGCATTAATCCAATGTCAATCGATGCAACACAAAATAAGCGATGAATGCAATATTTTTAGTTTTTTAACATTTAAATCATTTTCATAATCACCGGCCTATATGTGCACGCATAAAAAGATCGATCAATGACAAATAAATAATCAGATTAACGTATACGAAGTAAATATATGTCATTGTTAAACAAGGTTCAAATCAGACAGCTGGGTAATGAGAAAGAATTAACATAAAACAAGAGGAAAAAGAGGCAGAGTTGAGGCAAATCAATGAAAAAACCAACGAAGAACGGAATTAATTACGTCGTTGAATTTCACGATGAAACCATTACGAGTCGATCGTGAGATGACGTCAATGCGTTCGCTGAAGTTCATCCGATATTAAACTTCCCCCTCGATTAATTTACATTTTAAGAAACTTAAGAAGCTTAAGTTCTCGCCTGATATGCGATACAACACGGTTCGATCAAACTTAAAAAAAAAATCGTTATTGAATATCAAGTAAAAAGTTTCTCGATAATATTCGTCACTGATAAGAAATTTCCTCTCCCGCGAATACACACGAGAAACGTGCTACTTCTCTACAAAACACTCTCTAACGCGTGTAGCAAACGGTAGATATATTCAGTCACGGCCTTAAAATCTTTTGTTTCGGTGGTTTTAAATTTAAACGAAATGTAGAAATTCGCAAAAATTAAAGATTAAATTAAAGTGAAATATTGGCGCCAAGGGCACAGTGCGAGAAAATTTTTAAAACGCCTATAGGCGCCAAGGGCACAGTGTGAGAAAATTTTTAAAAAACATATAGGCGCCAAGGGGACAATTTTGGGCCGAGGAAACCTCAGACCAACGCGAAATATTCATAGCGACAGCGAATATCTCCTGGAGATAGATTCGCAGTAGTACAATATACGTGTGTTCAGACCAACGCGAAAAAAATTCCGCTAAGATTGCGAAATTGTAACTCTTCAAGGTGTTTTCTTCGCTGCCGCTTTAAATTCACGACGCTGAAAACAACTGACAAACGTAGAAAAGAAAGACACTGAAAATCCCACCGGATCAAAACTATGAAATATTCGCTGTGGCAACGAAAATTTCAGTGTCAACGAACAGACGAATTTCGCTGCCGCCGCGAATATTTCGCGTTGATCTGACGAGGTGAAACACGAGCATAACTTTCAACTATTAGAAACAATCGTTATCTTTCTCTCTCGAGGGAGAGGAAACCAGTTTGTTTCCTTTTGTCGAAAGCTTTTAATTGTAGAAAAGGGGGTAAGTATGGCGCGAAGACGTAAAAAGACGAAGGGGAAGTGAACATCCAGTACGAATGAGACGACAATTGCACAGGGATTAATTATACTTACAAGTGGTGCTGCCGGTCATTTCGATGATGCATTGTGCCTCGCGGGATATCTCTCGATTGTTGAAGGGTCGTACCCTCACCGCCACCTTTACCGACGACATTTTCCTTCTGTTTTTTAATTCAGCGTCGGGTCACGAACGGCGGCGGTGCTGACGATTGACTTTTCTCCTCGTTTCTCTGCGGGGAATAAAGAAGAGACGTCGTTAGCGGGCCCGGCAACACGGAAGAGAAAGACACGATCAAATTGTACCATTCACATCACGAAGCCACACGCTCCTGAATTAATTATAATGAATACACTTTATTCGAGATAGAATCTCATTTTCTCTGGTATTTTTAGAGTGTTAAATAATTTACGATGCACAGCCGTGGAAGAATATGGCGACGAGGAATTGTGCTTGAAGAAGAGCTACGTTTGCTCCAGTTTTCCTTTGGACGTGTGTGAGAAAAAAAGAAAGTATTGTATAGAGATAAAATTGTGTTTTTCTATAGGTTCAATTTTCTGTGAAGGGAGGAAGGTAAAAGTTTCGATCAAATTGTATTCCGGCGTGTTCTTATTATTTTGTAAAAGTTTCTAAAGTTACTCTCCACGAGAAATTTCTTTTCGTTCGTCGTGAAATATTTAACGACGTGTAAATAACGTGGAATAAAATATGATTCGTGCATAAATTGAATTCCAGAGGTATCATTTAAGGGAAAGATAAAAAAGTGGGAGGTTTCATTAAGAAGATAAAACTTTTTACTTCGTTTCTTCACGCGTGGAAGAAATTTTCACAAGCGTGTTCTTCTTCGATTGAAACAGGTGAAACGAATCTTTAAATGTTAGCGAAGCTTCCGTAAGGAGGTGAATAACGGGCGTGTCAACGTCGAAAGAACTCGATCGAGTTTCATGGTATATTTCGTTAGATGCTGATCGAATCTTGACGTCGCCGGTTTCGTAGCGTCGTCAATTACCCACCAATAAGAGTAACTGGTGCACAGTGGATGGCGTTGAAAATCGATATCCACCGACAAAAGGTTCGTCGATCGAGGGATAATTATCCCTCTACTCCCGGAACAATCGACAAACGAGCCAATAAACATCAAGCGAATCAACGCACAAACAAAAGGAACGAGCGGATTATCGTCCGTCCGCAAAGCCGATTAATTTTTCTGATTGCTCGAACTGAACTGTACGATATGAATGCTCCACTCGCGACACTGAATAAAGCCTTCAAGATTCTAGTTAGTATAAAAAAAAATGACATAAAATAGCGGCTTTGATAAGAATTTCCAAACGTTCGAGGATTATATTGACTTGTACTACTGCGAGCGGCGCACAGTTCTCAGACAATACTACTTAAGAATTTAACGTATAATTTTGTGTTTTTAATAAATCAGATACATTTGCAACGTTTATTTTCATTTTCATGTATAAATTGAAGTAAAGCGTTCAATTCATTAGCTATTTTTGAACAATAAAACGAATAAATTTGGAAATTTATACTTCACCGTTAAAAGTTGAATAAACCTTGTGTTTTCTAATTATCGTTGAATTAATTTTAGTAATAATTTTTGTCCTCGAGAATTTTCATAGAAAACAATATTATTCGACTTATGGACCATCCTGTATGTGTAAATTAAAATAGAAAAGTGCATAATAATTTTTATGTATATAAATTGTCTCATTATTTTTAACGATTGAAAACTTTTCATTAAACGATTGTCGATAATTTTCGAGTACCAGCGACAAATTATAATTACATCGGTTGTATAATCGTGCAATAAATCTTTTTTCATGCAGAACTACGTAACGACCGATAATTCGATGAAACCCGTTCATTCGTTTCGTTAATTAACAATAGGAGCAAATAATCTCTGTAAATAACCACGTTGATCAGTCGGTAATAACGAGGATAAGTTTGAACGCGTACGAAAACCATTCGACTCCACCGATAAAAGTATATTTTTAGACAGTACATACATACATAAACTATCCTACAGTGTGTAGACAATGGCTGACTCGTTCCATTACGAAGCTTATCGCGTTTTCGCCTATTCAGCTACATGGAAGAGCTGTATATCAGGTGTAAAATTAATTCCCGAGATTATTAGAATCTCTACGTGACCAACAAATTTATCTTGGCTGATCGGGTTTCCGTGAGATCAATTTGACGTTGTATCAAGGATATTCTTAGCGAACCATATTTGTAACTGCGACATTAGACTTAAAACTCCGATAACGACGCTGTAATAATAATAAGGATCGAATAATAAATATTAATCTTCAAGGCTTTATTTACATTTTCACAACTGACAAATATATTTTTCTTTTTTCACATCATAAACATTCGACGAAAGAAACGAATCTTTGCGGTATATATTAAATCAGAGCTTACTGTAATTTCAGAAATAATATTGTTGATAAAAAAATTTTTTGAAATCAATCTTCTCTGTTATTCAACTTTTCACAACTAACAAAGTTTGGTTTTTCACGTGATAAACACTCGACGAGACAAACGAATCTTCGCGGTATATATAAAATTACAGGTCACTGCAATTTCTGGAATAATATCGTTGATAAAACAGAGAATAAGAGAAAAAAATTTCTTAAACTGTGTCACCGGTCGAACAATAGTAGTCCATTACTCAGAGGAAGCTCCCCTTTGAAAACAACAGCTACGAATCGGGACAAAAGTTTGAATCATTGCCGTTGTCGAAGGATCAATACGATGCATTCGGAACAAGGAAATTCTAGAACCTGATCCCGAACACCGTTCCTCCTCTTGTAATTCAACATTCTGCGGAACGGTAGATACAATTAACCTAGTGAACAAACGTATTATTCTCTTTCAATTTGACCTCAAGGATGCTTGTTTTCCCATCTTTTTTCTCTCTTTCTTACGAGAAGAGAGAGAGAGAGATTCAGCTGATTGGAAAAGCGATAAAAGATGATTCCGATACAAAAGTCGTATTTACGATTCAATATTTTTTAAATGTCCTCTTCGAGGCAATACTCTCGGTTTAACCAAGAAGTTGGCCTTTGGAAACGAATGCAATAAAGGTAATCTGTCTACTGTGAACTCTTAATCCATTTATACTCGCAACAGTGCACAACGTAAGTGTCTTAATGGTGTTTCTTCTGTCATTTCGAATTTCTTTTCTTCGCACGAGAATTAAGCTGATTATATGTGTATATTTAAAAAAAAAAATTTTTCATGTTTAATTTTGAGTCTTTTTTTTTAAGAGAGATCGTCTTGATGAAAGAAAGAAGATTAGAAAGATTAGATATATCTCGAAATGTACTTTCGAGAATAATTTTCTGCAGGGTATGTAGATGTGAATCCTTCTCTCGTTATCTGATGCGAAAGGCAAACGAAAGTGACATTTCAATCGAAGAAAAAACCTTCCAAGGTGACGCAATTCTATTCGAGGCATTAGCTTACGTCAACGATACATCGCGGAAACGGTGGTTTGCTATCGTGAATGGAAAATTCTCGATGCTTTTTGCTTAATGGGTTTACTGAAAACAGCCTGGAACATCGATTGTAAAATTACTGGCAGTTTAGCGTCGATTCTGGAACTTGAAATTTTCCAATATTTAATTTAAAATGAATTTCGAATTTTATACGAGTGATTTCAAACTTGACATTCGACAATTCGGATTTATTAAATTTGGAAATTAAAATTCGAATAAAATTTGAACTTTTCAAATTAAATTATCGACGAGAAATGTTTCAATTCGAAAAAAGTTTCGTAACATTTTTAAGTTTGAAACGCGACTCGAATGATAATTGCTGTGCCATTTGGAAATTCAAGCGGAAGGTCGTAGTTCGAATATTAAAACTTCCCTTAAGTGGAACGGCTATATATCGTTATAAACGTGAATGGCGATTTAGAAAAATGGTTTGTCAAGTAGGAATACCACGATTTAATGGCAAAAAATTACAGATAACACGAGCATCCTCGATGCCAGAATAACGATATCATCCGTATCGCGGAATCAATAATCCCGGCCGAGAGTTGCAAAAACTGCAACCGTCGTCTGACCACGCACTGACACGAATCACTTGAAGAGCCTGCACAAGTACTGCGCTAAACCACTCGATTTTATGAGCCGCGATTTAAATCGCTGCAACTACTGTATAGTACTATTCTTGCTATCTGTACAAACGTTTCTCTTTATACCTCACTTCTGTGGAAGATTGATTGTTGGTTAAACATCGTTAAAAAGAGACAAACACATTTTAACATAATTCAAATGAAGACGATTAAAATTTTTTTTGTTGAAATATTAGTGTTGTAATTGAATTAATTAAAGGTAATATTGCTGTATCACATAAAGATTGTTCTTCTCATTCTTGGTATTTGATATTATTTCTCAGAATTGAATAGAAACATGATAATTACTCATAAATGTTATTCGGACTAATTAAAAAGTTTCTGTATAATACAACGGGATAAACTAGTATATGCTAATTTATATGTCGTGCTGTAATTATTAGCACCGTGTATTTTACTTAAAATCCAAACTGTTTCAATAGGATGGTACCGTAATTGTTCTAAATAGCATATAGAGCATTAGCGAAAAAAGGGGCATTGGTATCTGTTGAATATTCCGTTGAATATTCTTCGTTATTACAGCATGCGAGCTCTTTGTTGAAGGAATATCAATAGTATCTGGGGAATATGGGACGAATGCATCAAGAATGCGTGATGTGGAGGTATATTCGCGCACACTCTAAATACGTAATCTCAGAACAATCGTGTTACGGTGCTCTATATACCTCTAAAAATTACTGGAAAATAGCAAGTAGAAAATTTCAGCCTTCGTTCGTGAACTGAAACGCAACAGTCAGCAAGCTGGTAATTAACATTAAGCTTCTTTGCTCACGTATCGATTGGTACGCTTTACGACTAAAATAGATGGGAATCTATAATACCATAACTGAACTAAATTTATATTAAACTTTAATTAACAAGAACGAGAAATATTAAACGAACAAAGTGACTATTTTTAACCTCACATTTACTCGACGATAGTAATAAATTTTTAATTATATTTCCGTCACTCAAATGGTTCAATTTTCATTTTATCGTTTTTGAAAGTACTTCTATAGATATTACCAGATGTCGTCCTTGCGTGATCGTTTAATTCGAAACTTTATTAAGAATAAAATATTGATCACGAGAAAGAAATGTAACAGTACAGAGAAGCGTAATGGCTATACACTGGAGAAATTGAATTTCAAAAGTCGAGCTGGTGCAGCGCCGGAAATGGAGTGCTGCAATTTCGCGAAAACACACCGCTGCGCGTGTACAATCTTGAGATGAACGTAAAAACACAGGCCGCCCCGCGTAATCGATAACAGCGACGGGCTTCGAGTTTCACGGCGACTCCGGTCAACGAAATTTCAGTTTCCGATTAGTCGAGCCTCGAACCTCCTTTTAATTCCATCATCCGCAATCGATGTCGATACGATCGACATTGCAACATGTTTCCCACTTTTCAATCGGATTAACGTCATTCCCCACCCAACGTAATCTCTATATCTCGATTTAAATGTAAATTTCATTCGTTTCCTTTACGTTGGTATCTTCGCTCGATAAAATCGTCATCTCGACGTATAGAACATATTTTCGACATACTTAACGAAGTACCATCTTAATCAGTCGATAATAATTCAACTATCATCGATAATACACCGATATCTCGACCTATCGTTCGATTCTAGCGCATAGACGACGCACTGTGCAACATATGTGCTGGGGCTCGGGTTTAGGCATACAAAATGCATACAGACCGTCGTACTACGGTCTAAAGCGTACGCGATGCGCGGTGTATACAAAATGTCGACGTATAACTGTTGACGAGGTTCCTTCGACGAAACCGATGATATTTCTCACTTTAATAAGTACCTTCCCTATTCTTCCCGTACATTCTCAACGTAGAAGCGAAAACATCACTGGCATAGCATAATCGATACGACGGTGGTTCGAGTGTATCGCGAAAACTCAGACGGGCGTAGGTGAAGGAACATCCACCGCGTATACGTGAGATTTTCACGATCGATCGTCGTTGACGAAGACGTTTCTGCGTTTCTTACCGTCACCCCTTGGTCGAGCAAGCTTCAGTTGATCGTCTGTTTACTGGAACAAATACGTTCACTGTAGTCGGATTCGGATGGTCGGAAGAACGATGACAATCGCCGATGGCGGACGCGACACTTGACACGAAACTTCGATACGATTTAGTAACGATGAAAACATTCACGCTCGACTTCGGTCACTATTACGTCGATGCACTGGCTATTCTTCGACGATCCTCGAAACCCTTAACGGATATGTACGCAGGCATTATAATGCATTCGTTCACGTATCGCTCACGGTCGAGCGTGTACGCGCGCGCACATACACACACACACGCACTCACTGTGCTGCCGACGCACCCTGCCCGAGAACGAGTCACTGCGACACCTCCGATCCGCGGTCGGTCGTCGAGTGACGAGCAGACCAGAAGCGCCTGCGCATTTACCCCCTAGGAATCCATTAGCCGATGTCCGAGTTACCGCATCGGCGCCATCTATCGGTCACTTGGTAACTATTCTACCCCCACCCCTGTGGTGACGAGTGTCTTTTCAGCCCTTTGGGTCGCCCTGATCCTAATTCATTCCTTCTGTCAACTTCTTCAGGCTTGCTCCTTTTACGAGATCAACGGCTTGAATTTCGAATCGCTTGATATAATAAAATAGACTTTTGCTGGGGAAAACTTTTAGGTCCGTTCCTTAAGAAACGTAGCTCCGAATATCTTTAGTATCGATGGTCTCTTCAGAGACTGGACGTGAATTGCGTTTTCGTTATCTTTTTTCTCTTTACTTAGCTTATACAGGGGGGAGAGGGTCATATACGATTGAGTCGTACTCACAGTTGTTTCGTCAAAGATAAGAAAAAGTCGAATAGCGTGATGCTATCTGCTATTTACGATCTCTCGTTTTTCTTGATCTGCATACTGTAATTGCATTTCTTTTAAGCAAAACTATGTTCTTCTTACGAAATAGGTATTTCACGTTATATCAAGTTTCGTAGTATAAATTCTTGCGGACCTACCATGAAAACAAATGGAGGAGAACATAACCTCTATTTATGTACATAAATATATATGTATACGGGATTACGCTGTCTAACCCCATAAAAAGTCACGCACCATATTAATAAAAATACAAAAAGAAACTTGATACTTTTTACAAGTTACTTATTTCTCTTACCTACACTAAAACACTTTTACAGAAAAATAAAGGAAAAAGCAATATGCCCTATAAAATTATATACATTTCTAACCTAAAAAAGAAAGATACAACTACATACAATATGCAATTTCTTTGAAACAGTTTCTTCCATCAAAATTCCTCGTGCATATCGAGAGCACAACAATCGAGCGTTTCGTCAAAAGATGTCTGCGCAACAGTTCTAATTGAAACTATCGATCATAGGTTTACTCGAGGCAGCATTCATTGTTAGAAATTCGTCGTCCATTTTCTAAAATGATCCTCATCACGCGTCGTTTATATAAGCGCCTCTATTGATTCGACAAATTTACTCAATATTACGCGTATCCGATATTCATTTTTCATCGTATGCTCGAAAGGGTTGAGGATTCATCTTTCGCGTAGGCGTACATGGTGCTCCCGGTGCAACCAGACACGCTGCTGACGTAAAATTGCAATCTCGCCTGGCTTAATGCGATTCGTAAATCGAGAATAACGCTTTGTTGACGCATAGAAGGAAATTGGTACGGGGATTAGCGATTTCGCCTCTCGATCGGTCGAATTAGCGATTGTAGACGTAAAGGCTACCATTGGATCGATTTTACGTAACGTTTGATTCAGCCTCCTTAATCGTTTTATGGGACTGATTAAACCCGGCTTCTCTAACCTGCCTTTTACCACTAAACCGCACGCGACTTAATCGTTGACCAATACTACTTGATTTAAGTTAACTCTTTGAGCAAAAGTTTCTTTCATCGGGGATCAGTAAAATATATTTTATCCGGTGATTCATGTCTTTTTCCTTATGATGATACCATTTTTGAGTTAATTGAGATAATCGAATAAAATTCGCTAAACGCGCTGAAAACCATTCCAAAAATCCAACGATACTATGAAGATTGGAAAAACCATTGACATAAATGTATTACAAGCAATGAAGATTATTTTGAAGGCGAGCAAATAGATACTACTGAAGAAATGAATAATTTCTATTTTATCTGATTGGTCCTGAAATTTTTTCAGTAGAATATCAAATACGATTCAGTATATACACCTTATAAGCAAAAAAGAATTGTAAAAATACGGATCTCTATTGCGATGGCCACGGAACAGCACGGAGAAAAACGCCATCGGCCATCTTCTCCAGAACGGTGTCCCGGTGTCCTCGTGGAAATTTTTTATTTCCTCAAGTTTATTGAGTAGTCTAACCGTAAAAGGTATCCAAATAACCGGACCGTAAGCGTAAAACGTGAATCGAACTCCTACCGATGCAAATACCTGTCGTACGTATAATTTGTGCATCTTTAATCGGTGTTACGTGTAATTTGTTATTTTTACACGTCTCGACGGAACGATTCGATCGATTATCAAGGGAACGCATACGCAGTAAATCTAACCGGTAAGAAAATAAAATAACGATATTGCTTCGGTGGCAATAAAATGTTTAATCCCCATCGTGTCGTAGTTCTCTTAAGCTTCTCCGTCCCGGTGAAGCTGGTACAGTACTTTTCATAAAAGAACCAAGAGTCAATTATGTCACGGTTGGGCAATAAACTTCTAGTACTTTCATCGAAAATGTTTTCTTTAACATGTAAACGATTGGATCACTCTCTTTTCTCACCGAGAAGCTTTTAAATTTTCTTTTTATCTTCAGCTAACTTCAAGCATAAAATATTTGAAAAGTAAAAGGTGGAATTTTATCGATGAAAAAGTCAGACGATTAAAATTCGAATCCTAAGTGAAAATTATCTTAATTTTAGAAGTATCGTTGATATGATATTTGTATGTATAAATTGTTTCCATCTGATTTGTCCACATGTCAAATTATGTCACGGCCGATGAAACATGTATACGTGATACCTGTTCGATATCGTTAAATATGGTCATTCCGTTCGAATAGGTGAAAGGTTTCTGTCCGGCGATTTACTACATAGAAACCACCCCTAAAGATACGATAGATATAGGGGTCGGTTAGGAAGAACAAAGATCGCACACCCACCCTTTGTTGGTAAACCTGTAATGTCTGTTTATGCAACAGATTGCAGAAAATCTGTCAATATATCGCAACAACGTTCAAGCTACTTTCAATACACTACGATTATTAATATTTTCTATCTATGTGTTTAAGTGTTGTGTGTTTAATAATATTTAACAACATGAATAATGTATATATTTATTCGATGAAATATTTCATGGATATTACGTTTTTTTAATATGTCGTTCCACCAGCTCGTGCGAAGTTTAATGAAAATATATTTGCGTTAATTTTTGCACACATTTCTAAATTAAAAACGTAGAATTATTTTTAACCATGGAAACGTGCAGTCTCGAGTTGTATGCGAAATGCACTATACGCAAGGGAGTGGAAATGTTTTCATGAAACGAAAATCTTCGTCAAATGAGTCACGCGCATCAATGACGTCAGAGTACACGCGTAGTCGACACCCCAAACCCACGCGTTCATAAAGTGCACATTAAATTTCTGCTTCGTTCGACGTTCAAATGATCCTCAGTCGTCGTTATGTTTTGTGTAACTCTTTTAACGACAAACAGTACTCGCCTTAGTTCTCGACAAAAAAATAATTAAAAAGTAGCATCTTATTGTCGAAATGTGTCGAATGTTGCATTATTCCAGTACAAAGAAAAATAGATAGAATAATCAACAGCAGTCGATAAAAAGATTCTCCATTGTAACACACCAAATTCGAATATTAACACTGTCTCCATTTTTAGATTATTCAACTGGGTCTAACATAAAAATTTTCCACTAACTTATCCCTCTGGGAACTAGAAATAGCAAAGCTCCTCTTAGCAATTTATGCGACGTAATAGTAGGTCCGCCAGATAATTTTCTATAATTTGTTGCCAGAGAGAACCTCGTATCTATTCGTACTAATTACTCATTACGACATCGCATTACTTGAGAATATAAGATAACCACAAGTGTGAATTAATATCGAAATAAAAAAAAAAATAAGTTCATGGTGCAGCATTTTTCCAATGCAATTGACCTAATTCGCCCCATATACAATTTCACGCCTATTGCCAGGGACACCACTGGTGTAATTATGATAAATTGAACGTAAACACATCAGTGGTGATTATCGCCCGTCGGCTACCGTGAAGAGTTCGTTTTCAAAGAATCACTGCGATGGCGCACCGAGCGCGGATTACTTTTAAGTGATTAAAGTAAAGCATATATCCAGCCGCGTGAAATCTCGTTTAACCTCGTTTCCCGTTCAAAAAAAGAAGTTAATGCTCGGAAGTAGAAAGTTAAAAGCTGGTTCGAATTAGAAATATTCATTTCTGAATAGAAATATCCAGGCGCTACTTACAGATTTCATTGAAAATATACTTTGCCGTAAAATTCCGCTACAAATGGGTCTTTTAGTAAACCCTTCTATTGAAGTGTCGTATGTACCGTTGAGTCCATGAAATATACTGAAAACATGAATGTTTTCGAAAACATCCTAGTAGACTGTCCCGCATTTAAGCAGTCCATAAATCAAACGGGTTTGCCTCAAAGAAGAAATCCAAGAAATCCCGCCAAACCTAAATTCGGCTATCTTTTGACATAAGTAGAGCAAACCGAGAAAAAGAACGCAGTCAATAAAACTGCATTTCGTCAAATGCAGCAAATGCATCGTCAAGAGACCCATTCCAGTGTACTTTGCATGAAAATGTTACCTACGTAACACTCATTCATCGGAAACGGTTTTCAGGACAGGAAATCTAACGGTAAACTTCGTTTCCGGCTAAACATCCAGATAGAAAACGATGAACAGAAGATAACATCGTAACGGAGGTCTGAGCTTAAAAATATTCGGTTGATCGATCTGAAGTTGGCGAGGTATGCGCACATGGTAGTTCGATAGGAATTCGCCCTCGAAAAGCGAAGCAGAATCGAAACCGGTAACGCACGGTGGTAGGTGGTTGGAAGGCAATATGGCGACCCATTTGGCGATGTCATGTGCGCGCGCAGGTCGACACTATGGTCCAGGGTCGTGCATGCCCGCTTTCTCCGCTTATGGACCAATCGCATCGCGCCTAGAGGAGAAAATCAATAGGCACGGAGGCACGGATGACGTCAGCCTGCAACCCGACGATCGACCGATGCGACGCGGGCGGCGCTGGCCAATTTCTACAGAGCAATCAATAAGTAAAGATATCCACAATGTCGGCAATAGCACCTACACGTATCTTTATTCCAGCCGTACGCAAGTATCTCGATGCTCATTGTTACACGATCAAAAATCTAATCTAGTTTTTTCTAACTACACCTCCTATTCACAAAAGCCTTTTCCGAGGGCACGATTTGGTTCAGGGTTTACTAACCGAGCTGTTAACATCATCGGGAGAAATTTCGAATGACGACTGTTGGATGCATTTGTCAAAGATTGTAGATACGAGCACGACGTATGTATACGATTGGCTTGAAGTTATTTATAAGAGGACAAAGATGATTGCTTCGATATACATATATCTCAGTAGGAGAAGGGTTTCTAATCAATAGAATTGTTATCTGATGTTGGAAGCTATGTTGAAGTAAACAGTTTAATATTGGTCTCGAAATTATTCGATAAAATCATTTTCCCATTATACCGCAACGTAAGTTATATGTAGGCAATACTATTGACGTATGTTCATATTTTATGAGACACCGTTCCCGGAACGTGACTGGACATCCGGCCTCTGTCATAAAAGAATAGTAAATTCTTGTACCAAACTTTATGATTTTTTGACACGTAAAATTACATTCCAATTCCTTTTTTAAATATATTAAACTTCTTGTTTCGGTTTTTTTTTTTATAAAGAATAAATGATTAAACACTGCTCTATCGAATTATCAGTTCCAATATTAAATATATGTTCTATCTTTTGTGTTTTATATCGTATGCATAATTTTCAATATAATTAATTTTGCTATAAATATCATTTAACGACAGATTGTACCACGTACCTTAATTGAACGTTATTAAATTTTATTCGTACTGATTCATGTTAAAATTAACATGCGTATGTTACAACATATAGAAGTCAAAATTAATGACATGTTAATTAACATTGCGTCGAAATAAATATAATCGTGCATATCGATACAAAATTCAAAGAAATGTGCAAACATCGAAAGAAGGTACATGATTATAAATGAAAAGAAAAATAATTACACGCGACTAAATGTGCAGTTTTACAGTGAATCAAACAGCCGACAGTCAACGTTTTTATCCCTACTACGATTCTATAATCCCCCATCGATTCACGACAATAATTTCTATTGGCCTTATTCGACTTATTGAGCTGACGTTCATGTGGACAAATGAAGGGCAGAAACATCACACTTTTCAAATACGGGTCAGAATAATTTCTTTATTTTTTCTCTCTTTTTCCTACATTAAATTTTTAAATTCCATAAATTATTTTATTTTCGTTTGCCTAAGGTATATAAGTTTTTAACTTGTATAAGAATAAAAACAATTTAAGGAAAGACTAACTCAATTTTCCTTTTTAAAACATTTTTAATTTTCTACTAATCTCTCTCTCTCTCTCTCTGATTCCTCGATCGCTAGATCGAAAGAGCATTCGTATTTCGACAGTCTACAGTCAATATCCATTAACTCGCCCCTAACGAACTTAATTCAGCACAAAAGTTTAATTTATGCCCCACGATCTTTTCAGCATCAGTGTTCCGCGAGGTTGCATCTGTATACTCTAATTTCGAAAAAAAAACCAACCGTGGAAGTGTGTTATAGTTTTCTCGAGTAACGATCCGCGACTCGAGCGTGTTCGTGCAAAAGTATACTATTGGGTAGGTTCGTGTTTTACCAGCAAAAAACCTTGTGGCAGAAACGAGTCGATTCAACGCGCGTTGACTACAGCGAAGGCGCCACCTTCGATCGTAATTAACACTTCTCGCGATGCACTAACATAATGAATCATACGAAACGTGCTACGAGCGTACTTCTCAATTAATTAGTTTTAGAATCGACTACGCATAATTATATGATATATACACTTACACTCGTGTACCATATACCGTAGCATATTTATGCCAATGTATACGAAGAAATGTCAGACACGAGTAGATGACAGCTTTCTTTCAAAGTAGTTTTTATATGACAGAAAAATATATCGTAGAACTTGTAAAAGGAAATTTTAAGTACCAGCAAAAATCATCTGTCAAAATTTTCGATAGTAACGAAACATCTATGACAAACACTGCTCGGGACACGAAAAAGATGTAACATTACTTACACCTTAAAGAATACTTAATCTTGCTGTAATCGTAATCGTTCAAAATTTTTACCACAATTTATCAGGCAGCGCGTTCTTGAATTGTCACTGTACAAACTAGAAACTAACCAAGTTAGCAATGATACATTCAAGACGAACAACGATGTCCAGAGTTTAAAAAGAGCTGTCTGACTAAGGCTACACGAATCTACTGCACACACCAGATAACGAAGTGAACAGGGAATTAATTTGTGGCGCAGACGACGTCCAGGGGCTCGCAATATATGACGTATTGCACACAACGAACCTATGACGAGCACAAAGATAGTACCGCGTTGATGCGTTTATAATGAACGTGCTATTAGTGCGAGTGCTTAAAGTGACAAGAATGCCTTTGACTCACCAGATACGTAGGCAGTGACGTGAAAACAGCTGAGGTCCTCCGGCCATACTGGTTCTGGTTCCGCGATGTTCCTCGAGACACGGCGTGTACGCGTCGAGACGCGAGGCGAATCGACTCTAACCGATCGATTATCAAAGGCGCGGGTTAGGCGTCTTTTTCTTCTTTCTCGGCGCTCGCTTGTGCAGCTTGTTAACCGTGTGGCGCTGACGTCTGTTTTCTCCTCGTGGAACGACACGACACTTCACGCGAGATTTTCAACGCACACTGCCCGATATTATGTCAAATGAAAACGGATCTCGCTGCGGCGTGATGGTTATCGATGTATGATAATTCGAATTGCGCGGTTCAATTAACCGCGAAAATTTTCAAATTTGATTTCTTTAAAAAATTACCTTTCTAATTGATTTGATAGAATAAAATCGATTATAATCTTTTGGTATTTTTATTATTTAAAAATAATTTTTATAAAATATCGGTATTATTAAGAAATTGTTATATCTTTATAGTATCAAACTCCTTATAGAAATTGCGAATGCCTCGTACAACAACAATAAATACTTTATAGTAAATTTTATTGCTTTTTCATTTATTATTACATACGTGTATAATATATACGAAACATGTGTATATAAAATCACAAACGTCTGTTCAAGAATTTTTATAAAATATCGGTATTAGTAAAAAATTGTTATATCTTTATAGTATCAAACTCCTTATAGAAATTGCGAATGCCTCGTACAACAACAATAAATACTTTATAGTAAATTTTATTGCTTTTTCATTTATTATTACATACGTGTATAATATATACGAAACATGTGTATATAAAATCACAAACGTCTGTTCAAGACGAATGGAACGATAGAAAGTACGAAATTAATCTTCAAAAACAATTTATGCTATATAAAAATCACCTTCGACACTATTGTATTCTCATTCACTCTCTAACATCCAGCAGCCTTCTTGAAACGAGCGTTAACGTCGTTCCAATTAACAATGTCGAAGATAGCCTTAACATAATCAGGTCGAACATTCTTGTATTGCAAATAGTAAGCATGTTCCCAAACATCGATACCAAAAAGCGGTATTAGACCAGTTGTAGCTTGCAGGGGGTCCTGATTAGCGCAAGCAGCTATCCTTAAAGATTTTGTTTTTTGATCGTATCCAAGCCAACCCCAACCAGAACCCTGGACTGCAACAGTGCTTTCAGATAATCGTTTCTTCATTTCTTCCATGCTGCAAAAATCCTTTTCGATTTGTTTAAGGAGTGTGGCTGTCGTAAACAGAATTTTAATGATTAATACCAATTCGTTTACAATATTAAGATACCAAATATATAAAACAAAAATATATTAAAACAAAAATTTACCATCTGGTTTACCACCGTTCGGCGAAAGATTACACCAGAAAATCGAGTGATTTAAATGACCACCGCCATTGAATTTGATAGCAGGACCCAGCGCGATTTGAGTATTAACATCACCTTTTGCGACAGCTTCCTTCAACTTCTCTTCGGCGACATTCAAATTGTTCACGTATGTCGCATGATGCTTCGAATGATGAAGTTGCATAATTTCGGCACAAATGATGGGTTCCAAAGCCTTGTAATCATAAGGTAAATCGGGAAGAGTATGCTTTGTCCTCGCAAAAGTGTCTTTGCTAAAAATTTAAGAAAAAAAGACACTAAAATTATTCATTCTCATAACTTATTCAAAATCTGATTTTTAATTTAAATGAAGTTTGCACAATACCAATTCATAAAGCTATCAGTAATTTATATGAAAAAAAAGAAAAACTATAATCTGCATCAGATTAAACTTCTCAATTTGTAAATACTGTATGCATAAAATACCATTTTTTGTTTTCATTGATAACGTAAATGTTATCTTATTTACAACGTAAAGTTATTTTTAATATTCTAAAGTTGAAGCCAATTAATCGTCTTTTTATTTCAATAAATTTTGACCACAAATGCACTGACATTCAAATCTTATATTGACAAGGTGCTTATCTAATATATATCTACATGCCAGAGGTCAAACTAAATTTGTATTGATTTATATACATACATATTTAATTTGGGCAGTTTAACAATATGCACATGTATGTTTATAAAAAACTATACCTTTGTTGCTTAATGTGATATCGCAAAATTTGACAGATACGTTAAGTATGCGATATGCGATACTACATATAAATTTTCAATAACTAACAGATATTCAAAAATAAATTTCATTTCGAAATGTAATTTAATTATGTAAATGACTACACCAATTTAATTATATATTTAATTAAGGGAGAGAAATTAATTTGTATCAAATGCATTTGGTTCAAAATTTTAATGTTATTTTTATAGTTATATGTTAAAGTACAAATTCTTTACACAGTTACAAACATAATGTCAATAAATGTAATTGTACTATAAATAAAAATTTTAATATTAATAACAAAAAGTACAATGAATGATAGGTTAGAAATTATATAATATCAACTGTGCGATGATCATAAATGAAAACTAAGATAAACTTACATTGTATTGGAGAACAGAGCACGTCTTGCCACGAACATTGTTAGAACGTCAATAAACGAAGCTGTTTTTATGAACTAATACCAATAATCACAAAGCAGAAGAAGAAACTTCGATCGCAGACCTATCCCAGACAGCTGCGAATATCGTAATGCCAAAGTATGCCGGAAAATGGCTCGACTACCAACTATACCACTATCATTTATTACGTCACAGTTTCTTCCATTGGCGGTAGCACAACTACGTACTAAAGTAACTTTCCTTTACTTGTACAATATCTGTATTTTTAGATATGATAATCTCATAATTAAAAAACCACTAATTTCAAAACAAAATTTTTTTGTTCAGTTTCATGAATATTACATATTTCCAAAGTTTGTATTAAAAATTGAAAAATATTTTGTATATCGTTTAACAAAACCAATTTTATTAGCTTTATTTCAATTTTAATTTTTGTAATAGTAATATTGATAAAAAATCAATGAAGTAATGTTCGACTTGTCTATCCCGCCATTGTCGTAAATAATCGAACTTCTATTTCGAAAGAAAAGCTTTAATTGATAAATTACATTGTACAACGGTAATAATCAGTTTTTATATAGAAGATATATTTAAATTTAATTATGCAAAATTATATTTTAATTATTGATAATTTTCCAAAAATGATATCCCAAGTATGAAATTACTCGAATCCAGACTGAACATTATATATCAAGACTATAAATTAATCAAAAAGAAGAATTTATTTCTATAAGACAAATAGTAAAAAAAACATGTTGTTGTACAAGGATAGTATAAAATAGCAATGCAAACATTTTGTACATTTGTCTTTGAAAAGAAAAATAAAAATACAAATGTGATGTTTCGTAATCTATAAGATCAGTCTGCACGTTTTACTGAAATTAATGTCGTCTTGTATGTCATATAATTTACAGGTACTTAATAAATCTAACAAATAGACCTCAATTTTATTATACACAATTAAAAGCACATTTTATGCATCAATAACGAATGTTGACACGCGTGTCTCACAATGAAAAAACAATACATACATACAAATTCTTGCGCACATAATCGTGTATAAATCTACGTATGTGCGTCGTCGTGTACCAGATATTAACATTTGTGTATTTACATAATAGAAAAGGCATAGCCCTGATTATTACTTCATTGTTATTTATATTCTTTGTGATTGCTTCAAAAAATCTAACAAGATGAGCTACTATTAATGTTTTAACGAATTTACAAAAAGCCATTTAGAAACATTGAAGCATTTGTTTATAATAATGAATACTTATTAGAAAATTTAATGCGATTCAATTGCAAAAAAATAGTTTTAACTATCTACCCCTTTATTCCAACGCCACGTTATTTTGTGTACATATAACCATATGTAATCAAGTGTAGTAGTTCTCTTGGCATTAACGTGACTTATAAACAATCAAATAAGAGACATATTTACAAATACATGTTATGAAAAATGATGGAAAAATCATTCAAAATAACATTTATCATATTCTGTTTCCATGTTATAATTTTTAAATAATCGAATATAGAATATTAAGTTCAACTTATGTTGTGTATGAAATCACGTTAAGCCTTGTTCATATGTAACAAGTGTTGTGTGTATAAAATCGTCCTAGAAAACTGTTCATTCTGGATCGCTCTGAAGCGTCTCACCATTAGTTAAAACCAACGCATCATCATCGGCTTCGTTATAATCAAGAGAAAGGATACTCTCTCTTCTCTTTTTCTTGTGTGTCCTTTCATCGTCACTACCTGGTGCACTTTTGTCCCTTTTGGTCCTATCCCTACCCCTAGTTATTCTAGTTAGCACCTCTTCCCCATTAGTTTTATTGTTACTTCTATTATGACTTTTGCTTCGTAATATCCTTTTATTATTTCGATTTTCTTCATGTTCTTCTTCCCTATCACTTAATTCCTCATTCTCAACTTTAATAATCAAAGCAGCCGAATCACTGGAGCTTTCGTCATTATGATCTGCTTGATTAGGTTTTCGTTCAACCCGTTCTGTTCTTTCGATATTTGAGAATTCACACTGCGGCGATCGCTGCAATGATAACGGTGGAGTCCTAGCACCTTTGCACACATCACTATCTTCCATCGATTTCGAAGTTTTTGTTTCCGAAACTGAATTTTCCTCTAATTCCTCTTTTTTAATTGGTGGTGTGTGCGGGGACAAACCATTTGTTAAATTATTTTCACTTGAA
Source organism: Habropoda laboriosa (assembly GCF_001263275.1). NCBI lineage: Eukaryota > Metazoa > Arthropoda > Insecta > Hymenoptera > Apidae > Habropoda > Habropoda laboriosa. The sequence continues at coordinate 1,165,358 of NW_017100710.1, read as the reverse complement.
TTTGCTTTCAACGCTGCATTTTCTTGCTGCAGCAACGTTACCGATTCACGAGCTTTACGTAGCTCCTGTTGTAAGAAATAAATTGTACTTTGCATTCCTTCAACATCCTCGTCTAAATCTTGCAAGAATTCGTCTAATTCTATAACAAAAATATTACGAAAGAGTATTAAGCACTTTATTCCATAAAATATTTTATGTAGATAAATAAAAAAAAAAAATATAAGCCAAGATACAATACCTGATTGTGACTTTTTCATTTCTTCACTAAAGCTTCTTTGAAGTGCAAGATCACCTTCCAGTTTAGCAATTCGCCCGCTAGCAATCATACGACCCAACTCTTCGTTTTCTTGGTACAACAGCCTGCATTTTGCCATTAATCTTTTTCCGGTATTGCTAGAAACGGAAGTAGCATATAAAACAATTTAAAAGTTAAAATTTAGTATTTATTTTTACGATAATGTAAATTATTATCTACCTATCTGGTGTGAATTTCCATGCACTAAGTTCATTCTGAGTATCCTCTAATTTCGCTTTAGTTGTAACAAGTTCTTGTCTTAATTTTTGAATCAAAATGTTTACAGCTGGATCTAATAAAGCAGATCTTAATGCCGCAGCGGACGGAGCATGAGCAGCTTTCATTTCAGCAATTTGATTCTAAAAGGAATTATATGTTAATGTTTAAAATCCTACAATAATTAGTTTTACATTCGGGCTACGACTAATTATGAAATTACATACAATATATTCTTGTAATTCTTGTTCTTTAGAAGCAAGTCTCCTGACTAAAATCTTCTCTCTATGAGATGCTTCTGCATGTTGCTGTCTGTATTTGCTTTCAGATTCTCTCAATGAAGATAGTTCACCTATAAAAAAAAATTATTTCATTTCTTCTTTTAATTAAAACTTCACTGTTTAAAGCTATCTATGTGCTTCGTCAACTTGTTTTACTACTTTTATTCCAAATATTGCAATTGTGACATGAAATTACATATAAGCAATTAAGAATATGTGTATAAAAATGTAAAATAGTTTTCTAATCTTTAAAAAATTATTAACTTTATACAAAGTTGTAATGGTTAATAATTTAAATCAAAGGAAAGAAAGTTCTAGGCAAATCTGTTTGTTCTAGAAAACAATAATTAAAACATAATGTTGGCATGCTTTTTATAATCCTCTTTATATTTTTATTAAGACAGTGATTTTCAGTCCAACATTTTAAATAAAACTACATTTTTAAAACAGCATTTAGAATTTAATTTGTAATATTCATCTTTCTAAGTATTTCTTTAATTTTCAATAACTTGTTCAAGTAATGCCTATGAACTTAAATATTAAACTTTAAGATGAATCACAGAAACCATACAAATTTATGAGACACATAGAAAGCTTGAAACCTTAAAGTATATGTATATACATATAATATAATGGTACAGAATACTCTGTACATATTTTTGATACTTCATAATTGTATATTTTTGGTGAAATAAAGCATAGTGGTGAAAATCTACTAGATACTGTTTTGCCCTAAGTGCGCATAAACAAAATATGTTTTTATATGTATGTGACATTGACTGCCTGACAACTGACATTTTTAATTAGCGCATACTTTGAGTTTGGAGTCGTTGCATCGTGCCATTTGTGAGATTCTCTGTGCTTCCACCGAGACCAAGTGGACGTTACTTTTCTTCCATGAGAATAGACAGACTACTTGTTGCAGACACAGATGTTGTCACAAGATGACCTCCCGGCCTTATTTGATCAGGTTTGTATTTTTTCAGATTGGTACTTGGACATCAGGAAGTTATGGTGCAGGTACAAATGCATGCATGAATTGCGTTCATAATGGGAATAGACAGGGATGGATGTCTAGGAACATAATTAAAATTGTTCAGTTTTATCAGACATATCTAAATATAAGATGATATTAAAGATATGTAGATTGGGATAAAAATTGTTAGGATTGGAGAAAGCAGCTGGAATTTCAGATCGTAACTGCATCAATTAAAGGTTTCGTACTTCACCAAGACTTAGGTTCACGCACCCCTGCCACAGTGTTTTGTGGGCCAAAGGATGTCATAGGGCCTCTGTTTTTACTCTTCTGAGCTGTATATTCAGAGCCAGCAAGGATGTTGTATTTCATTCAATCCTCGCAAAGTGGAAACTCGATATCCAATGTACACACAAACACACACGGCACTGTCTGCTTCTGGCAGTGTGGTTTACTACACTGTAGAATAATACGTGGCACACTGCACCATCACTTAAGAGCTCATACCAAATGTAAGCTGTGTGTGTTTATTACAGTGGAAGAAATGATTCATAGTGAACACATTCAAAGAAACCTTGTCATCTCTTCTTGTCACACAATATCACTTTTCTTTCAATATGCACTTTGCTTTTAGCATTAAGTGATTTTTAATATCAATAGTAGCGCAACTTAACACCAGATGAGAGAATTATGCATTACTTGCATAATATTATATTAAATTCTCTTGTATATGCGGTATACATGACCGTCACATCACTTCTGCTCACCGAAAAAATTTCAAACACTGTACATATTGGCGTTAATTTAATTGCCCGCACTACACATCACAAATGTAGTTTTCGAAATATTACAATATTACTATATCACTAGCCTTTATCTAAAGAGTCTATTACCAAATTGATCTATCCAATATTTTATATGGATACATAAATTTTCTACAATCGTAGTTCGCTTATCGATGTCATAAGAAATGTACTTAAGAATTTCACCTACATTACTATGTTATTTACTTACTCAAAATTTTTGAATTTTAAGACATAAAAAACTTAGCATTATTATTAATTATCCTAAACACTGTACTAATAATAAACCGCTTGGTCCCTAATGTTAGCGTCCCTATTAGAGTCTTGTCTCATACAAGAGACCGTTGTGTTCTGGCATTCATAAATTCGCTTAAGAAATGTGGTGAGTGAGGTGGTCTCACTCAAGTGATCTCAGTACCTTCCTGGGCTGCCGCCTGGGCCTCTAGACACTCCACATACAAGTCCTGTTCATGCCACTTGGCTGCTAGCTCGTCCTTTGTCATGGTGTCCAATTGTTGTTGTGTTAGCTTCACATGCCTCGGCTGTCTAGGAGAATGAGGACTGCTTGGTTTTCCCCCTGCACTATTATTCTGTGGACTTCGTGGAGAAGACGGGCCTGCCGATTTAACATCGCTGCACTCTTCTGCCATTTTATGTCAGATGTTATTAAAACCACACCCAAGGCCTTAAGTAAGTTTTGATGGCTGCGTCTTCTTCTTTAGCTGTTTAACTGCAACGAGTGCGTTGATGATATGTTGTCAGTGCTAGCACACATTTGTCTGAAAAAAGTAAAAATATTGTCTTAAAATACATCATACATTAAATTAATATAGTGTTAAACGAAATTACTTCATGTTTAATATGATTATACTTTTATACTTTTCATAATGCAATGATAATAAAGCACATATATAACTATATCTTCAATTATCTTTTAAATAATGTAAAATATTTACGAATATCATATTCACACAAGTAGGGTTATATAGTTATAGCATATTACAATTAAAATAAAATACTAGATAATCTTATTAGAGGTAATAAAGTATTTGTGAAATTATATTTATAAATTATCAAAATTATGATAGACTTTGATATTTTATCACAAGGTTTATATACAGAAATACGAAACTATTATTGTTGAATCTGATGTTATAAGGAAATTGTATAAGAATACTTTAAACATGTTATTTACAACTACTTTGTCTTCATAGTCATTACTTCCACTTGTCATGTACTGGAATAAAACTTTTTCAGGGCGCAGGTTCGGACCCGGCTTTTAGAACATACCGCGTGATTGAAGAAGGTCACGTGGCACGTTTAATGTTTTATTGCGACATGCAGGGTAGGGAATATAGGATCCAGTTATCTATAGTTGAAGGGAACATTGACGCCATTATGTCGACATGTCTGCCATGAACGAGAATTTCGCGGTATAAGATTAAAATTTTTATTTGACTTATTTTGAACATCATTGGTATCGCTTACATATATGGATTATAAACCAGATTTTAAAAAATTATATGGAACAATACATCTATATCCATACAGCTATCCAGATGTTTGATTTAGTTTTAATAATTATAATAGTTTCTTAACATAGAACGTTGTGAACTCACTACAATATAACATCATCTAACAATGAATTATCACTTTTGTTCACTTCACATACCTGATTTAGTGACACGCCTATCATTCCATTGAAAAATGTTTGTATCCAGTATTGAATATAACGTGAAACGATGAAACACGACACCATGTACGTGCATACACATACACACATATACGCATATATGTGTATACAAATGTAATTTCGTCGCCTCTTGTAAGCAAGTGGAAGCCTTCGTTAGCGAGTTCCTCGATTGATCAATCGGTGAAGGAAATAAATGTTACGTGTAGAGTTTGCCTCAATGTCCCGCGCATTCCAAATACAACATCAATACGCGCACATGATAGACATATCGCGCAATCCCCCAAAAACCATGCCACTACAGCCTAACACAGTAATGTAACTAATCACGAACAATGATTACTGCCGACCTCACGTTCAGAATGGCTAAAGAAACGAATATCAGCGCATGCTCCAATCACGATTGTCCAACTACAGTGCTGACATAGAAATGTACCAAATGTTTTTCGAATAAACACAATATAGAGAATGCACAAGAAAAAAACGAGGTTTCAAAAAATCATCACCAATCGAGACAGATACAACTACTTTGCCCGTTTTTCATATTTATTTATTGCCAATTTCACAGCTTATTAATTCACAACCATATTATATACGACACGTGAAGTATCTGCATGTATTTCAAATGTCGAATCACAGACTTTTGCACTGACTACATCATCGAGAAGTTCTAACTGATCTAAAACATTCCAAGATGGCATTTCAAGCCCGCCATTTTCAAATTATAAAGTGGTATAAACTTCATGTGAGTCAGCTTGCAATTTTTTTATAAAAATGAAACACTGTAATTGTTTGAAACGGCATATATTATTAGGTATTACAATATATTTAAATACTCTAGTGATAAAATATCTGAATCAATCGTCGCTTAAAATTTTTTAAATACAGAATTAAAATATGCTTATTGGTTAAATAATATAAATAAAGAACAAATAATTTATTCGTTTGAAAGGCTAACTCTTGGTTTTTTCACGAATCCTGTGTTTATCTTTGAAGGTTGTACTGATTTTATTTTAACGGGTATAGCTTTCGAGATTTTTGTAGGTGGTTTAATCATCGATGCACGACTAATCGTTGCGTTAAGTGTTTCCAAGTTTTGTGAAGCACCGACTTGTGGTTCAGGAGACCTTCTTGTCGCTAATAAATCTCTAAAATTTTTAATAAATAAATACAAACAATTTAATATTAATATTCAAATATACAATGCAAACTAATAGGATCGAGTCATACTTGTTCAAATGATCTGAATTAATCGTAAGATTTGTTTTACTTCTATTGTAACTTCCGGTTCCAAAAAACTTTTGTCCCACGTTCGAAGGTTTTGTTAATGATGAAATATTAGAATTAGTCGATGAAGGAATATAAAAGCTACGACGACGAACCGTAGGTTTCGAACGATCTTGTTCAATATTCAGGCTTCTTCGCGGCATAGATTTAGGGAGCGTCGATTCGATATTGCGTCGTGCTTTTGGCGTTTGCTCTGCATTTCCCAAACTTTTTTTCGTTCGTGATTGTTGCTCATATGTTAAGTCGCTCGGTTTTAAGAAAGGTTTGACATTACTAGTCGTGTTTGATCGATTTGGTTTATAAGTACTGATGACAACTGCTGGTGATATATTTTCCGGTGCTGATTTCACAGATACGACATCATGATCTAATATAAGAATAAAAAAATCAATTAATAATATACAAAAAATGTTATCGCTCTTAGAAAATATTTAGTTAGAACACTATCTAACCTTGATTAGGCGATAGATCCTGTTTTTTGAACAATAACATTTTAAGAGCTTTTTCCAAATTTTTCTGTGCCCCTACAATATATTCAGTTATATTTTTAGGATTCTCGATTTCGCTTTGTAAAGAAATTTGTCCCAAAGAATTAGACAATTCGGCAACAGTGGCTGGAGAACTTGTAATTTTTGGAGGAGAAGGTCGAGGTTCTCCATCCAAACTTTCTGTTTCGATATCGATATCCCATGTTTTTTGACGTAGTAAAGCAGGTTTACACGGGTGTGTTGGAGATGCAGTACAGTTAGCAGACGCGTCGGAATTTGTATTCGTTTTCAGCTTCTCAGAGACATTCAGACATTATAGAATCGAATTAGACAAAAACCATGTTAACGTTATGTGAAATACTCACTTTCGAACTGATACTGTTAGTATAAAAACGCATTTCCGGTTGTGTATAACTTCGAGTTACTCCAATTTCTTTTTTCAATGTGTCCAACGTAGCTTTAGGCTCACTAAATATATTACTTGTATGCGAAACATTTAAATTTGCGTCTGTATTACGATTGACATCCGGCTCACACGCGATCGTATCGAATAATTTGTATGATACATCGCGTAAAACCCGAGTAACATCCTTTGATAAACGTGGTAACAGATTACTACCAGTTTCCTCTACTTTATGTGTAATACTATCCTGAAAGAAATGTTTAATTTCTTTACAGAATTTCTTGCTTCCTTTTCCTCTTTTTTATTTTTATTTATTTTCATAGTAAACGCATAATTGAAGTTTCTAAACAATAGCTCTTGAACGCAATAAAGTAAATCGTAATTAATTGTATTGAAACAAGAACAATTAAATTTACAATTTTTTATTTTTTTACATACAGTACTTCCAATAGGTCCGGTGCCACTAATACTCCAAAAGGATGCGTCCTTGACATGATCAGGATTAGGACACTGACACGTGACTCCTTCTAATTCTAACACTGCTCTCATGTTCGAAGCGTCGCATTCAATTGCAATTCTAAGCATACCTTGCTCAGGTGCCAAAGCATTAGTTTCGTTCTTTTTTGGGATAAGTGCATCATCATACTTTTCAAACGAGAGCAGCTTAAAACCGACCGCTTGTAGGAAACTTGCTAAAGTTGATACATCCGGCTTCGTTGGATGTCGAATATCCCGCATTTCCTCGCTATTCGATTCAGCATGCGCATGCACACCACTTATCCATTTAAGTACCCACTGATAAAATTTTCGTTGTGCAGTAAATTGAGAAGCATTTTGACTACTGAAAGAACTCGTGCTAGTATCCATCTCGGGCATACGTAAACTGAAGAGAACAAGAAACACTGTTCTCGGATTTGTGTTCAAATTTTTTTTGCACCGGCAACCGGAATTATTAGTAATGAATACATATTGGTATTAGAACGTGTAACAGTTCTTACCATAAGACTGTAAACACTGCAAATAATACAAGTAAATAGAAACGTTGATATGTATAATTTCAACACGAACATTGTTCTAAATTAAAAATCATATAATATACATTTTTTGATAATACACAATTTAAACTTGAAGTAGAGTTTTATTATTGATCGGCATACCAAAGGAGTATGTTACAACAATACGAACAAAATTAATAGTTATATTTATTATTAACATTATATGAACATTTATTCAATGTTAAAATTCATTTTCTTTAAGAATATATGTTATAAAAGTATGATTTGAAAACACTTGGTTATTGACATTCGAATCCTACAGAAGATATTATATAAGGTTCTATAAACTTACTGTGTATAGAATATCTTTTAGGTTATATCTAAATAACAGTAAAATATATGTACAATAATTTTCAATTTTCTGAATTATCAAATTATTTTTATTAATTAGTGGTTTCATATTATTTCTTATAAATCTTTTATTTATTACCGCTCGTTTTGTAATATCTTTTTATTTAAAATCATTGACTATCGGAAATTTTTCATTACAGAACTTGTAAAAAATCAGCAATTTCATAATATACGGCGAAACGATGTTCAAACCTGCTATTCTAGTTGCTGCTACTGCTTCTCAAATACTTCCACATTCTTTCTTCTTAGATAAATATAGGAAGATTAGAGCGAGATATGGGTAAGTACAAAGAAATATAAAGAAATTTTGCAATGCAGCATTTGGTAATTTCACTAAATTTTTAAAAACAGCTTTGACGATCTAGAAATACCACTTCGAGACAATATTAAACGAAGATGCCAGGAAGTATTGGATGATATCAATTTATCGGAAAAAGATAGAGAGCGTATTCAATTTTTTAACAATCATGATATAAATGTATTCCATGCAGGAACAATACGTACAAAATATGGTGCAATAATTGGAATTCCAGTAAATTTTCAATATGAGGATGCCGATAGTATAAGTGAACAAACTTTGTCAATTCAAGATGTACAAATTGATTGGAATACAAGTGCTGCCAAACAATTTCGACGTTCTTTAATACTGTCAGAAAATGCTCAAAAATTTGCATTAGCCCAACAAGTTTTGACAGTTAAAGAACCCGATGTATTGTATAACACTGCATTTGCTACAATTGATGCAGCCTTGGGAGTTACATTTTATGATATAATTTATTCAGTATTCAAGCTTGATAAACAACGACAAATGAATCGTTTTGTTTATATGATTATTGTTGCAGTTGGTTGTACTTTTTGTTGGTTGTTAGTAAAGGATGAATTGAACAATTATAGAGAATTGCAGGTTAACAACGAATTAAGTCAGCTTGGTCCTAAATATATTCAAGGAGGTATAGAATATTATCAAAAATTATTAGATAGGAATAAAGCTTTAAGGGTTCTCTTGGGTGAGAAGGGCAGACGTTTATTTACAGTTACTGGAAATGAATCTGTTTTTATTAGGCAAAAACGTTTACCACTTTGTCAACAGATAGATTACTTTAATTCGAAACTAGAGGATTTTAAAATAAATAACTTAGTGTAAATATTCATTTTTGTGGAAATTAAAACAATACCAATAAAATGAGTAGTAAAATTATTAGTGGCATCATTTAATTTCTAAATGAATTTTATTTATTAATCCATATTAATTACATAATTTATATACATTATGAAAGAATTATTTCTAAAAATATTTATCTTCATGAAATAAAATTCAATATTTTAAATAAAATTAGTTATAAAATATTGTATAATTTTCATATTTTTGCACCTTATTATATAAAAAAATACAGACAAGCAAATACACATAAATTAATGGCAACTTTGTAACGGTAAATGTTTATTCTATTAACAAATTTATAAACGATTATAAAAGTTAATAAAGACATAGCATGTTTGTAGATGAGTAATTAATATTTATAACTCTTTTCTAACAGAATACATATACTAGAAAGCAAAATAATCATATGTAACAATGCTTTTATCAGTTAATTGTGCAAAATTTTTTACATTATGTATCTTCTACATATTATATATTTATAATCTTGGCAGAATAATAGCCATTTCTTTAAAATTTATGTTTCATAAATAAATACAAGATACTTACAAGCTAATATACAAAAGTACTTACACAATTTTTAAATATATATATTATTTTGCACTACGTAAGACCCAAAGAACCAAGCTGAAACATCAAGCAATTTAAATTTGAAGCAAAGATAATATTAATGTATGCAATGTATTTAATAACAAACTTTAAAGGCATGTAGTGCGTAATTAAGGTCAATAAAACATGTTTAAAAAATTAATTTTAATTATATATTTATTCTAAATTTTTTTTAAAATATTGGTTTATCAGAGAATCATTTTTTAACTTAATAATTCTTAAACATTTATTTTAATAAGTACTACATGCTCTTGAAGTTTGGCATGAATTTATAAAATCTCTTTACCAATGTCATCTTATCTTCTTCCTTTTTAAGTATTTTCGCTGTTTGTTCTTGATCAAATTTGACAACTGCAGAAATTACTCTAGCAAGCACCATTGTTTCTCTTCCCATCATATATTCAAATAAAATATTTCTTAAATATTCAATTTCTGTTGAATCCTCCAATGTATCATGTCTTAACTTTACTAATTTTCGAAGTTCAGTTAATTCTCGTCTTTGAGCAGTTAAAGTTTGTTGAAGAGTGTGGAAAGAACCAGTATTAGATTGTACAGCTGCCATTGCAACTCGTGAAGTACTCTCCAATTCCTAAGTAAAATTTTACTCTTAATTAATATTAATGTTTTACTTATAAAGATTATTTTTACTTAATTACACATTGAAAAATAATATAGCAAAATATAATTAACAGAATTAAATTCAATGCAATAAAAAAACGTTACCTTGTTAATTAAATCACTTTGTATATCAGGCTGAAAGAAAGAAATATAAATAAAATAACAAAAAAGGTAAAATATACTAATTATGAAATTGAAATAAGTAAAAATAACATAAGAAACATTCAAAGACAAATAGAATATGAATTTATGAATAAAAATAGCTTATATGTTTTATAACTTTGCTTTAACTAACCCTTCTTTCATTTCGCCATTCTCTTGTTAATTCATTAATTTCTTCTTCGTGTTTTGCTTCTAATTTATCAATTTTTTGTTGTATAATTGATTTCCACTTTTTTTCAGTTTCTCTGATTTCATCTGCTTGCTCTTTTTTCATTAATGTAATATTTTCCATTAACTGATTCATATCTTTTGATTTCTGTGCCATTAGACTCTTATTTTCTAAGATTAGATTCTCAATTTGTTCGGATTGTGCTGTTAATTCTACTTGAAAATCTTTTAACTGTTCTTTGTATTGTTGGATAAGATTTGATTCATAATTTTGTTGACGATCTAAATAGAAGTATAATGATTATTAGCAATGTATTAAAATAATATATCTGTATATGTAATCTATGGAGTCAATTAAAAATATTCTCAAGCTTTAATGAAAAAGATTTTTAATTTACCAAATCGTTTTTCTAATGCAGCATGTAGCTCTTCTTCTTTATCATGTAACTGAGCTTGAAATTCCTTACCCAATTGTTTTAATCTCATACTTTGTTCTTCTTCATTTGTTTTTAATTCTTCCTTTAATTTTTCTGCTAGATTCTTTAATTCATTATTGACGATTTGCATTTGTAGCTCTTTTGTTTGGAATGTTATTAATGCTTCATCCAGTTGTGTTTCTAATTTTTTGTTTTCTTCTTGTAATCTATCAATCTCCTTAATAAAAAAATCATCTGTACTTGTACCACTATTTACATTCTGTATTTTCTCTTGTAACACAATATTTGATTTTTTAAGAATGTTTATTTCTTCCTGTAACTTAATAATCGTTTCATTTAAATCTTCAATAGTATTTTTTGATGCTTCTATTTCTATTACTGCTTCTTCTTCTGTTGTTGAAAACTTCAATCTCTCAATTTCTTTTAACAATTCCATATTTCTGGTATCTAATAATTTTAATTCTGCCACTTTTTCATCTACTGTAAGTTTTAATTCCTCTAATTCTGTCGTTACTCGTTTTTTTTCTACAGTTTCATTTTCTATTAGAGACAATAATTGTGTATTTGTAGTATTTACTGTATCAAGTTCACTTTTTAATTCAATATTATTAGATTCTATTTCTTGTAAACTGGAAATCTTAGATTCTAAATTATTTACATAAGATTGAAGGTTTGTATTGACAGAGTTTACTTTTTCTAATTCTATAATTTTATTTTTTAAGGATAATGTTTCATTAATCAATTCAGTATTTTGTAACTGTACTTCTTCTAAATTCGATTTTGCTTTATTTAGGTTATTTATTTCTAACTTTAAATTACTAGTTTCTTCTTCAATAGATTTTAGTCTTTCAACTTCCTTATTTAAAAGTTCTAATTTCATTAAAAGTTCCTTATTCTGTTCTTCCTGATCCTTATTAGTTTTTAAATTTAAATTTAATTTATGAACTTCGTTATGTAAATCCTCATTTTCTTTTGCAATCTGTTCTTTTATTTTTTCTGCTTTTTCCTTGTATAAGATTAATTCTTCTATTTGAGCATTCAGTTTATGATTATTAGACTGTGATTCTGTATTTAATAGTTCAATTTTACTACTCAAATTGTCTATATCTTGATTTTGTTCACTTAAACAATTTTTGCATAATTCAATTTCGTTACTTAATTGTGTATTTTCACTTAATAGTTCTTGATTGTGTTTTTCATAATTTGTTATTTTTCGTTTTAATTCTTCATTAAATTCGTTTAGTTCTTGATTATATTTTAGAAATTCGTTTTGTTTATCTTTTAAATTCTTATTTTCTAAGTTGATTTCATTTTGAATTAATTTTAACTGTTCTAATTCAGAACTAATACTTGAATTATTGTTTTTTAATGTTACTATTTGGCAGTTTTCAAATTTTAATACATTCATTTCGTTTTCTAATGTTTCTAACTGCTGTAATAATTCTGTGTTTAAAGTTTGTAATTCATTAATTTCGTCGTTTAATTTTTGAATTGTGGCATCCTGTTGTTGTTTTATGGTTTTAAACTTTTTTAGTTGACCGAGTTTAGTCTGTATTGTTTGTTGGAATGTTTTGTTTAAATTTGTAAGTTCTGTAATTTCTTTTTCATGTTTTTCAATTAACTTTGCATGAGTTTCGTCTTCAGCTTTTAAATTATCTAGACAACTTTCTTTATTTTTCAATTCTTCGTTTAATGTAATAATTTCTTTATCCTTTTCCATTATTTTTTCATTTAAGGTTTTAACCTCTGATTGTAATGTGGTTATTTCTTCTTCCAATTTATTGCAATTAGAGTTTTCATATTTTAATAATGTAATAGTTTCAGTTGCTTCCACATATTTCTGTTTCAATCCCTCTAGTTTGTTTCTCTCACTGTTTACCTCCTTAAGTTGAGTTTTCAGATCATATATTTCATTGGAAAGTATCTGATTTGTTGCATTTACACTCTTGAGTTCTTCTTTCAAAGATTTTGATTCTGTAGTTAATGATTTAACTTTATCAGGTAAATTTCTTAAGTCATACAGTTTGAAATTGAGGTTATCAATTTCAGCTATAAGTTTACGATTCTTTGCATCAACCTCATTTTGTTGCTCTAATTTTATGGACATTTCTTTTAACTGTTCACTATATTTTTCCAAATTCACTTCCATATTAGCTTTAAGATACATAGTATTTTTGAATTCTGTCTGTAACTGATTATATTTTTGTTTGAGTTCTTCAAATTCTTTCAATTTAATCTGTAAATTTTGTGTTTCATTATTTTGAGTAATGTTACTTGTTTTGACAAATATATTAAACTCATCCTTTAAAGTAGAAATCTCATTATTAAATTCTGTGAAATGTTTCACTAGATTGCTTTTAATATACAAGTTATCTTCTTTCAATTTTTGAGTAAAAGTTTTATAATTTAAAATATGTTTTATTAAATTGATTTTCTCTTCATGAAGTAAGCCAATATTAGAACTATCTGCTTGAAGTTTATTTTTAAGATCAGTGATAACAGATTTACAAGATTGAAGTTCACTATATATTTCTAATAATTCAGTGTTTTTATTTTCTAACTCATTGTTTAACTTAATTATTTTTGTATTGTCTTGTATCTGTTCTTTAAGAGTTTTTATTTCTGTATCTTGACTTAATAGTTTTTCTTTAGTTTTTTCCAGCATTGTTGCATATTCATGAACTTTAGCATTATAATTTTCACATACTTTATCTCTGTCAATTAAAGCATTCCTCATATTTTCTAATTCTTTATCAACACTTTGTACAGTGGCTTGTAATTTTTCAATCGTTGCTTCTGTTTCTTTCATTTTTTCTTTAGCAATAATTTTTTGTGCATCTTGTTCATTCTGAAGCTCTACACATTTCAGTTTGGAATTCGAAAGTTCCATATATAACTTTTCTTTATCAATTTCTTTTTCATCTAATTTAGATTTTAAATTTTGATGCATTTCACTGTCATGTACTTTTGTACCTTTCTCTATATTTTCTTTATTACAATCTTCTTCGTGATATTTTAAGTTCATTTTTTCTTCTAAGTTAATTAATTTTTGCTGCACTTCTTGCTGCACAGGTTTTAAAGCTTCTGATTTTCCTTTTGAAATATCTTGCATGGCTTCCTTTTTTTCTGAATCTAAATTTTGCGTACTATGTAGTGCTTTTAACTTTTCTAATTCCACTTTATATTTATTAATAACTTCACTTAGGTTGTCCTTAGATTCTGTCATATGCTTCAACTCTAATTGCAATTTTTTGATTTGCTCTTCCTTGTCTTCCAGTTCTCTATGTATTGAAAGTTTGTTTTCAGCTAATGATATTACAGATTCTTCTTCGCGTTTCTTTAAAATAATCATTTGATCTGTTAAGTTTTTAATTTCTGTACAAGCACTATTCAATTCTTTTTCTTTTTCTGTATATGAAGTTTTTAATGTTTCGTAGTCCGATTCTAACGTATTTTTCTCTGTTAATACTTCAGTAAATTTTTCTTTATTTCGTTTCAAAGATTCCTTATACTTAAGTACCACGTTTTCTAATTTCTTTAGTTTATCTTTTAATTGTGTATTTTCAAGTAATAAAGCATTTTCATTGGGACTAATTGATGATTCAGTATTTAGATCAATCAGATTATCCTTTAAATTTTCTTTATGATCATTAGTAATATCTGACAATGTAGCTTCTAAATTTGGACCACTTGTTTGCAAAAGTTTTATCTGCAATGAAAGTAGCATTAAAATTTAGTTCATAATAACAGTAACTTTTTAAATATTACCTTTGTATTTAATGTATTTATTATGTGATCTTTTTCTTCAATGTCATTTCTTAATGCTTCTTCTAAGTGAGCTTTTGCCTGTTGTTCTAGCTGACATTGTTCTTTTAAATCAGCTATTCGTCTTAGTACTTTATCTTGAGTTTCAACTAAAACTGATTCTAACTTGCCTTTCACCCTTTCTAATTCTCTATAATGTGTTGCTAAATCTGTGTATCTTCCACGATATTTGTGATACTTTGCTTGTACTTTTCGATATGCTGAATATATTTGATCTTTTGTAACTTTTTCCAATTGTGGACTTATATTTTCATCTATCTCACTAGCAGACTGATCCATATCAGACTATAAAAGTAGCAAAAATAAATAATTAATTGTACTTGAAACACTAAAAAAGAATTACTTCCTAAATTTATATAATTATCATTATCCTTGAAATACCTGCAAATGATACAAATTAGCAGGACTTTCATAAATTGGAAAAAGAGATGAAGTATCACTAGTAACACTGCTAATTGATGACCTCCTAGATATGCCTATGGAATTTAATGTAGGTGATATTAAATCTACATTTTGAAAACCATGTTTAGCAGGACTATTTTTAGGGGTTTCTGCAAAGAAAAACC
>NW_017100710.1:1148441-1149559 GCF_001263275.1 Habropoda laboriosa | reverse complement strand
ATGCTCGCCTGCAACCTGGCAGGCGATTGTTTCATTTCTTCTGCTATTTTATCTTTAAACTTTTTAAACATTTTTGTTAAATTATATGAATTTCGTCGTTTTATTAGATTATGTGAATTTCCATAGACGTGTTTACGTGGAATTAGGTTGGGATCGAAGACGATAGGCGTCGAAATTTAAACACAACCAGAAACACATTATCCTATATTGTTTGAAAATGCATTATCAAAAAAAATACAAATCATTGATTATCAAACGTGATACTTTAATTCTTTGAGATAATGCGTTTTTATTACGATACTACAATTTTCGCGTGAGAACCATGTATGTATACGTAGACACAGTTATTTCCATTGATGTCGATGTCAGTAGACTGCTATCTCACACAAATATACTGTCAGAAATTTTTCATGAAAAAAAAAACATTTAAATTACAATTGATTGTACAACTTTTTTGTAATGCATGATTTTATTTTTTCACATTTATTTAGTTTTATTTAAATAGTCAACTTAAAAAGTATCTGAGATAGATAAAAATGAAAATAGGTTTAATAAGAATTGGAATCCGATGCAATATAGGGTGATCATAAAATTTATATTTCCAATAAAAGAAGTGCTGTCAATGTTTCATCTTTTTATAATATAATGAAATATGCAGCAAATAAATTAATTTAATAAAGATGCATTAGATCTATCTGATTGTAATAGAAGTCTATGAAGTAATTTGTAATTCAAAGGTAAACAATACATTTATATTTTACGATCACTATATATATAAAATCTAGTTGCTTTCGCTCATTCAGTACAAATGCAACTTGGTATAGTTTATGTGTGAAGTAGTGTACTGCTGCTTACATACTTTAATTTGCAAAAAATTATAAATATTAATGTTTAAATAATAATTTTGTTTTCAATGATTTGATTCAAAACAAGAATACTTTTATTCTTACAAATATGGTATAGTATTACTAAACGTAAATACGTAGTGATTAATAACCTTATTTACCAGTTCTGTAGATATGAAGTTTATTTGAATTAACAATCTTAATAAATGTATTTGAAATTTGAATTTTATATCATATTTCGCATTGTATTATTTTTTCTGTATCATTATGTCA
>NW_017100710.1:1133599-1148216 GCF_001263275.1 Habropoda laboriosa | reverse complement strand
TAAAATATAATTACAGATATTTTTAATTTTATTTTTACATTTAACCTATTTCATATTGCAATATGTTATAGGCTTCAAATGATGGTATACCTCCACCTGCTGCAGTACCTGGGTTTCCACCAGCTACTCCAAACATTGCTTCCAGTTTTGTACCACCTATAATGCCTACTGCACCTTTCATACCTCCTCCTAGCCTTCCACCTGGTCCACCGGGCATAATGCCACCACAGTTTTCTATACCTCCTCCTGGTTTTAGTTTTCCAATTACTGCTGCTCCTCCACCAGATGCTGGAGTTATAGGTCAATACTTTTACGTAAGAATACTTGACAATTTTTAGAAGTAGTGTTTTATTAAAATATCATTTGTATTTTAGCTGCTCCTCCTCAAATAACAGCACCAGGTATTCCTCCCCCAGCACCTATAGCAAGTGAAGTTGCATCAGGTGTTCAACCTATTACATCAACAGAAAAGAAGACTGATTGGACTGAACATAAAGCTCCAGATGGAAGGACATATTATTATAATAGTGTTACAAAGCAATCTTTGTGGGAAAAACCAGATGAATTGAAAACTCCTAGTGAACTACTTTTATCACAGTGTCCTTGGAAAGAATATAAATCAGAGAATGGAAAAGTGTATTATCATAATGTAACAACTAAAGAATCTAGGTGGACTATACCTACAGAGCTAGAAGAATTGAAAACAAGAATTGCAGCTGAAGAGGCTGCAGCAGCAGCTGCAGCAGTTGTTGCAAGTGCTACAAATACGTTAGTAAAAACTTACATTTTTTGTAATCAATAATATAATAAAGTATATATACAAGGTAGCAAGTGTGAATAATAATCAATATTTTGGTTTTTCAGTATAGTTCCTGCAGCTATGCAGCATTTATCTCCAAATGTTGCAATTACAAATACATCTCAAACTAGTACACCAGAACCAGGTGGAAAGTCTGCAATTGAACAAGCAATGGCTGCAACTCTTGCAGCAATAAACATTCCTACTCCACCTGCAAAGCCAGATGAAGATAGTAATTCTGCAAAAGGATCAGCAAATGATAGTCGCACTAGTACTCCTGAACCAAAAATGCAGTTCAAAGATAAAAAGGAAGCAATTGAGGCATTTAAAGAATTATTAAGAGAAAGAGATGTACCATCAAATGCTACGTGGGAACAGGCAGTAAAATTAATTCAAAGTGATCCTAGATATCCACAAATGAAAAAACTAAATGAACGTAAGCAAGCATTCAATGCATATAAGACACAAAAGCTTAAAGAGGAACGTGAACAAGAAAGATTAAGGTAAGTAGCATTGTATAGTATTATGCAAGGCTAAAATTTAAACATATGAGACAAAACAGAAAATGTGACAAATTGTGTCAAACAGATTGAAAAAAGCCAAAGAAGATTTGGAGCAATTTTTATTAGAAAATGATAGAATGACAAGTACAACAAAATATTACAAATGTGAAGAAATGTTTGGTAATTTGGAAGTATGGAGAGCTGTTGGTGATTCAGATCGCAGGGATATTTACGAGGACGTTATTTTCAATTTGGCTAAACGAGAAAAAGAAGAAGCAAAACAACTGAAAAAGAGAAATACTAAAAGATTAGCACAAGTTTTAGATACCATGACTGATGTTACATATAGAACTACTTGGCAAGAAGCACAAGCATTACTTTTACAACATGCAGCTTTTGCAGAAGATGCAGATTTGTTAGAAATGGATAAAGAAGATGCTTTACTGGTTTTTGAAAATCACATACGTCAACTAGAAAAAGATGAAGAAGAAGAAAAAGAGCACGAGAAAAAACGTAGGAAACGACAAGAAAGAAAAAATAGAGATGCTTTTATAGTAAGTTTCGTGGTGTTTTTAAACTTTATATCATATTTATAACTGACTTATTTTGTTGAAAAAACTTATTTTTCAGAGCTTACTGGACGAATTGCACGAACAAGGAAAATTAACATCAATGTCACTTTGGGTAGAACTGTATCCAATGTTATCTGCCGACTTAAGATTTTCAGCTATGCTTGGACAATCGGGATCAACTCCTCTAGATCTTTTTAAATTTTACGTTGAGGATTTGAAATCCAGGTTTCACGACGAAAAGAAAATTATAAGAGAAATCCTGAAAGATAAGAATTTTGAAGTGCAAGTTAATACCACTTTCGAAGAGTTTGCTACCGTCGTATGTGAAGATCGAAAATCTGCAACATTAGACGCAGGCAACGTCAAATTAACATATAATTTACTACTTGAAAAAGCTGAAGCACGAGAAAAAGAACGTGTAAAGGAAGAAACTCGGAAGTTTAAAAAATTAGAAACTTTTTTCAAAAATTTACTAAAGTCCCTTAATGTGGATTATCAAATGACGTGGGAAGACGTAAGAAGTAAAATTGAAGAAGAACCAGACTTCAAAGCAATAACATTAGAAAGCGAAAGAGTTAGAATTTTTAAGGAATATCAACATGAACTTGAAGAAAGTTGCAGTCATCATCATATTAGAAGTAAGAAGAAAAAGACAAAAAAGGTGAAACGAAAATCACGGTCTCGATCACACAGTGTAAGTATATAATATAATACTAGAATTTTAAAATTTATAACAAATTATTGTATGTTTGTTTGATAGGAATCAGAAAGTAGTGACAAAGGTTTAAAAAAAAAAAGGCATAAGTCACGTTCTCCAAGCGTTCCTAGCAAATCAGATAGTTCTGAATCTGATACTAGAAAGTCAAAAAGAAAGAAGAGCAAAAAGAAGAGAGGTCGCAGTCATTCCGTAAGTGAAAATAATTGTATAATATAATTAATAGAATTTTTTAATTTCTGTAAAATTTAAGTCACTTGAGTAGTTTACTTAAAATAAACAATTTTACGTAATCCTTTTATATAGCGGTCACATTCAAGACTTCCATCCTCTGAAGAGTCTCCGGAAAGGAAACGTAAAGAAGAAAAGCATAGAAGAGCTTCTGCTCATAGTGAAGGATCTGTTACTGAAAATGCTGAACATCACGAACTTTCAGAGGATGAGTTAGAAAAACAAAGAGCGCAACTATTACGCGAATTACAAATGCAGCAAGAAGATAATTGAAAAGTGTCTATTTGCTGATGATATCTTATGTAATTTTAGATAATTACAATATTAAATTAAATGTTATTTGTACAAATTGAATTATTCTTTTATTTGATAAATATATTGGTAAAGTTCCTTTATAATTTTTGCTAGTCAAAAAAGAAAGAAAAAACGGAAAAGTTTAAAGCTGCCAACAGTTTCTAATATGCAATGAATCATAAATCTACGAAAATAAATTCTCTTATATAATGTCTCTGTGATACACATTTTCATTGTACATTTTTCTAAGAGAAATTTTTACGTTTCATTATATTTTAAGATCTTTGAAATATATACGTTTGGAATACAGAAAAATTGTCAAATTATTTCTAAAACTTGCAAGAAATGAAAATAACTGAATTATACATACTTGAATTATAGCATTATATTTACCTTGTTTACATAAAGAGAAAAAAATAACTTCAGTATTTGTGTAATTTGTCAAATTTCGATTTTAAAAATAAAACGATTTTTGCTTCGTTAATTTTTCATGAAACAAATCTGTTAAAATTCTTTCGCCTTATCAAAGTAACAATGATAGTTCAATGCATTATTGTACTTCCTTTTGTAATATTTACGTGTAAGTAATTCACAATTAATAGTAGTTAAAAAGTTCATACTGTTATTATGTTTTGATACTAAAATTTTCGTTCTATGATTTTAAATGATTATCCATGAACATTATGGAATAATTTCAAATAAAGAATTTTATGAAATATCTAATACACGTTTAGCGTTTGTACCGCATATTACCACTTTTGCTATATTTTTACTTACAAATTAATAGACGCCCCATTTTTCGGAATCTCATTACGGTCCTGCTTCATAGTTGAATTGACGGAGGGTGGGGTACCTATGGAGGGAGGTTTGGCTCACTATTTGCTCGATGGTTGCCACTGTCTACTTTCGTAGTTTCGACAGTCCAGTATCTTGATCGGTCTTTACGGTGATTATAGTGAGTAAGCCTCATTGATAGTTCAGCAAAATTCGTACGACTAAGGTGAAGGTGTTCATATAAAAAATTATCCAAGGAAATAAATAAAATAAAAAAACAATGTTGAGTCTTTGCCGTCAAGCGTTAATAGCTAACAGTCAAAAGTGAGTAGCCAAATGCGAAATTGTCAGTGAAATACATGTATTTGTGAAACAAAAATTTGATCATTTTTGTTTTACTGTTTCACCACGCACATCAAGTCCTGTTATGGTATATTGATTATTTCCGTGAATTGACATATGCACCATATAACAAACGATCACATAAATGAAGGGGCGCGCATGTATGTAGATGTCAGCTTATTGGTGTGTTATTGGTCCTCCGGTTCGTTTTCTTCGTCTAATCTTCTCTGTTCGTATGATACCTCTTCGTTTACGAAAAGGATAGACTACTTTACGGGTTCCGTAGGAATTTTCCATTCTAAAACGGACGTGAAAGGTGTTTTTCGATAGTCCATCAATTAACATTTTCGACAATGTATTTTCGTCTATTTAACTTTCTTCACAAACTTTTTTTCAATAATCTATTTAACGTGTCTCTTGCTGCAGGTTTTTTTCTTTGTAGAAAAAAAGGAAACAATATGTGCCTTGCCAAATTTAACGATCGTACGACTTAATATTAATCATTGCGATGCGCAAATGAGTATACGGGGGTATACAAATTCGGAAGCATGCATTTCAACGATATGCAGTTTATAACTTGTACATTAATCATTTTACCGGCAACGTATCGTGTCACTTATGCTATATGCATACATTAACTCTAATTGTTTTGCCAAATGATTCTTATAAAATTTCTCATAAGTATTCATATTTTTAACAATTATATTACATATCAATACTATTTATTATTTAGTTTATTTCTCATATGTACGCGCGTCCTTGGAACATATTTTTACAGACTAATACATATGCTTACAACACACAGTAACATCTGCCATAGTGCACGTTATTTTACCGCTTGCTTGTAAATGTGTAAATTACACAGCGATTTTATATGATGGCCTCAATATTCGTTGATCGATATGTGATTTTTGTTTAAGTTCACTACCAATTCTCTTCACCATGTTAAACGTAGAAATTTGTTAAAATAATTTGTAACGAACGAGCGGAAATATTATATTTTACGATATGTTGGAAAGGAACGTTCGTATTATTAAAAACGGTACATTTTTACCTTGAAATCGTGTTCTATAATTAAAACGAGCGTACCTCTATATCATCTCATTCATTTCACCCGTTTAATTTATCTGCACTTCCATTGATTTAAATCAATTAGGGTAATTTTTGTTATCGTATCTTTTTTCGCATAATTAGTACTGAAAGTGATAACTGTAATAACATGGGTTACTGAGATTGTGTTACATAATACTCTGATCATGGTGTCGGTTTGACACATGTAAGTAAGTTTAAAATAAAGTCTTTCTCTCCTCAAAATAATTTCTCCCCTTTTTTCTTTTATGTAACATATTACTGGAATTTTTTTATTTTTATTATTTTTATATTATTATTGTGATTATTGATTATAATAAATCATAGTTTATGGACTTCATTGATAGAATAATATAGAAAGTGAATATATATAGTTCTTAAGGAAACCTCAAGTTGGAGATAACATTATAGGTTTAGCTCTTATTACAAAGTACACAGATAAATATTTAGAGATGATATCAAGACAAGCTTAAAAGCTAATATGTACTTCCTTTGACCACATTATGTTGTGTATTAGTAAATATAGACATAAGTACATTTATAAGTAATTAAACAGGAAATATGACAATAGTTGACAAAAATGTTGTAAATGAAATAATCTGGATTTATAGATTTTTATCACTGAAAAGTATATATATTTAATATTTTATGACCAGAGTCAGTACAAGGTGCTTAGGAACAATAGTACCAGTACCCAATCCTGTTGACTTTCCATTAGAAAATGAACCTATCCTTACTTATAAAAAGGGCAGCCCTGAAAGGGCCGAACTGGAAAAGGTTTTGGATAAAATGTCCAAGGAATGTGAAGAAGTACCATTGGTTATTGGAAATGAGGAAATTAAAACTAATTCATGTAAATACCAAGTTATGGTAAGTTATAAAATACAATAATAATAATTTATTAAATAAAAATAAGAAAACTAAACTATATACTAGTGATAATAATTCTTGTTTTAGCCACATAATCATGAAGCAAAGATTGCAAAGTATCATTGGGCATCACCTAATCTAGTCAAAAAGTCAATAGATGTTGCTGTAAAGGCTCAACGTGAATGGGAAAAATGTCCAATTGAAAAACGTTTAGACATTTGGTTGAGGGCAGCTGACTTAATGGCAAATAAATATAGACAACAATTAAATGCTGCCACAATGCTTGGACAGAGTAAAACTGTTATTCAAGCAGAAATTGATAGTGCAGCAGAATTAATTGATTTCTTTAGAATGCATGGGTATTTTGCTAAAGAGGCTTTAAAATATCAACCAATCTCACCCAATCGTAAAGAAACATTGAATTCTATGAGATACAGAGGGATGGATGGTTTTGTTGCAGCAGTATCACCATTCAACTTTACTGCTATTGGTGGTAATCTTAGCTATACACCTGCTCTAATGGTTTGCATTTTTTTCTATTATTTCATTTGTATGAATGTTGTCAAATAGATGAATTGAAAAAGATATTGAAGAATTGAAGATAAATTCAAATTCAGTGCATGGGTATAAAAAGATTTTGTATAAAAATTTTTCAGGGCAATGCAGTTCTTTGGAAACCATCTGATACAGCTTTACTTTCTAATTGGTGGATCTTTAAAATATGTAGGGAAGCTGGTGTACCACCAGGTGTAGTGAATTTTATTCCATGTAAAGGCCCTGTGTTTGGCGACGTAATAACTGCTTCACCTTACTTGTCTGGAATTAATTTTACTGGATCAGTTCCAACGTTTAATCATTTATGGATGCAAGTGGGTCAAAATTTGAACAAATATAAGAATTATCCCAAATTAATAGGTGAATGCGGTGGTAAAAATTATCACTTCGTACACCCGAGTGCTGACGTGGAATCAGTTGTAAATGGAACCATAAAAAGTTCGTTTGAATTCAATGGCCAAAAGTGTTCAGCTTGCAGTAGAATGTATGTTCCAGAATCATTATGGCCTAAGGTATATTTTACATATATATTTTTAGCTCCAATTTTTAAGAGAAACTTGCTATTGTTAACCGTTATTATGTATAGATCAAGGAGGGTCTTTTATCGATTCGTGACACACTTAAGATTGGTGACGTTAGAGATTTTACCGTGTTCACCGGAGCCGTTATAGACGCAGCCGCATTTAAGAGAATATCCTGTTATATTGATCATGCCAAAAAATCGCCGGATTTAGAAATCATTGGTGGTGGAAAATATGATGATTCGTATGTTTCATTTTACGTATAATTAGTAAAATACATATGTCATTAGTATCATTTGTAATTCAGTTTTTTTTTTCATTAGGCGTGGATATTTCATTGATCCAACAATAGTAGTATCAAAGAATCCGAAAGATAAGATAATAACAGAAGAAATATTTGGCCCTGTGCTGACAATATATGTTTATAAGGATACGGAACTCGACGAAACGATGAAATTAGTAGAATCTTCGACTCCTTATGCTTTAACTGGATCGATATTTTCGCAAGACGAGTAAGCATTTTAATTTCTCTTAAAATATTTATTTATATTTTCTCTCATTGTATGCCATTTTCTTTCAGACAATGGGCGAAGAGGGCTCTCGAGGAATTTAAATATACAGCTGGTAATTTTTACGTTAACGACAAATCGACAGGATCGGTTGTTGGCCAACAGCCGTTCGGTGGCAGTCGAATGTCTGGTACAAATGATAAAGCTGGCGGTCCTCATTACGTTCTTCGTTGGGCATCGCCACAATCAATCAAAGAAACATTTGTTCCTTTGCGTGAACATGATTACGAGTACATGAGGTCTTAGATGTAAATATCATTAACAGCTTACAGTAATATCAGGAAGATGCATATACCGTGCAAAAGTATCTTCTGTTACAAATTAAAAAATGCAAATTTTCATGATTGATCGATAAAAATTACGAAATATCTTCATGCATTCCTTTACGTGGATTCGTTGAATTTACGTACAAGGCGCTATTTGCACTCACAATGCAAGTGACATGGACTTTGTAGGAATTTTTACTATGAAGCAAACTGCTTATACACGAAGTAATTCACGTTGAGATAGGAGTAAAGGGTGCTTGGTGATAACGGAGAGAAAGAGTTGAGGGATTTTTTTTTCTTCGTTATTGATTTCTTTTTTTTTTTTTTTTTTTTTTTTAAAATAAAGAAATGTGTTTGTCGGTTTGGCGTTAAGTAGCGTGCAAGGAAGACGAATACGAAAATAAATGTTTACAGAACTGCTGTCACAGTAGTTTCAACATAAATACAAATCCACTGTAATATTTATTGCTAATAGATGAAATTAATGTTCTGCAAATCGCAGCGTGTAGAGTGCGTATTATTAAGATCATGTTTCAGTACAATAATAATATTTTAATATCTCAGGAATTATACGTGTTCGCAAACAAAGAGGCATTTCTGTTTGGTCGTACATTGGAATGATACATGAAATTTTATAACGATAATAGTCAAGTATGATGATCGAGATATGTAACATCTGGGGGTGTGTTTAAAGATTGTGATGAATGCGTACTAGTTAGGAAAACCATCCGTTGTGTTTTTCTGACCTTACTTTTTTATATTCTTATATAGATCGTTTTCAATCGCCGGTGTTACGTTATAAACGCGCAGCGTAAACATTCATTTTACTGTGTAACTTACAAGACAATATGTAGACGCGGGACGAACACAGTAAAATGCAAAAGTTACCCTTAAATTGTGTTGTCAAGCCTGATCGTCGATCGTTTGGGCATGTTATTGTTGACAGTGTGATTGAGACAAAGCGTCTTGCAAGTCGAACAATGATTACTAATTAAATATACAATAATATGTTATATGTTGTGGCTGATGTTATGATGTAATTTATTTTAAGTGTACCATAGCAATAAAACACTATACAATTAGATATCTGTAATGTAAATTTCTCAACTAAGTTATCGATTGTTTGATTTCGACTTATCATTGCGATCGTTGGTATTTGTTCACAGTATCTTTTAGAGTCCTGAAAACTTAGGGTTAACGATGATAAAAATTACTCTTTAATCATCAAATAATTTATCAATACGAACTAAATGCTACAGCAGAGACAAGGTACAGAATAGACCTATCACTACAGATGACGTACAAGCTGTGGTACAGGATAGACCTCTAGTATCTTATAGAATTTTTTGTTCGGGACTTTGGGGACCTGAAGACCCTTACCATTTTCATGTCGCACGTTACCGATTTAGCATAGACTAAGATTACAATATTAGCAGTGGTTAGAATTAGAATTAAACGTAACTATGAAATTACAAATAAGAAAGTAACGTAATTGTTTATTAGTAGATGATTCACCACATGCATGTGTTCTACTGTTGTTAGAAGATCGTGAACAATTCTACACACGCAATCCAATATATGTACATATGTATCTTATATGCAAATTTGATAAAAGAGGATTTTTTACAACTGCCGATTTTACTATCCTTGATGGTTGGATTGTATGTAATTCCTAAACTCACCGCTTTATATCGTAGAGGGCATAACAAAAGCTCTGATTTTTTTATACGATCGGTATTTCAGAACGTTGGACACAAAAATACATTAGGTGCAAGGTCTGGTCTATTCTGTACCTCGTCTGTGTTTATATCTACTAATAAAACTTATAACGATACAATTTAAATCGAAGTGTATTTTATTGTTTAGTGACAATTTTAATATTGACCATATGTTGAAATATTAATTCCATACTTCGACTGTACGTTCACAGAGGCCGCAGTGTAACCGATCGAAAACAATCGATATACGTATTTCCTCCAATTTAAGAAAACTGTAACATCTAAAGGCAGAAATGTATAAAAGGTATCTTTATTTAAATTTTATTATACTTAATACTCGAACAAAATTTTCACAATTATACCTGGTGTCATTACCTTTTGTCCTTTACCTATTCTACCTTACCTATGCTTGGTAAAAAGAATTGTGTCTAAGTACATAAAGACGACAAAGTGTTGTAAATTAAAACACGGATGCTTCGCTAATTTCATTCTCATTTAATTACAAAGTATATCATTCTAATAAATAATATTTTCCAATATTAACATCTCCAACTACTTTTTTCCAATCGAAAAAAAGAAAACGCTAAACACACCCCTTAAACATATCTCTACCCGAATGCCTTGCTGCAGTAAATTTCAACATTTTTTTCACGCAATCTTGTAGCTGTCAACGCAACAACAAAATTGCTACTATCTCTCTTGCTGCATCTTAATCATAGCATTTGCATTCTTCACAGTTCCCCATTTCCCTTCGTTGCTTCGCCTGGCCGACGTGTACCTTCCACCATTTCCGCTCTGCTCACCTCTCGCACCGCACTTCACTCACTCACTCTCTCTCTCTCACTCTCTCTCCCTTTCTCACACCTCTTTTCTTTTTCACGGCACGTCGATGGCGTCGCTTTGACGAGACCTGGAATGGGGTTGACACTGGAAGACACCGACGGAAGAAGAGGGATTCGATGGCTTAGGAGAAATCGCCGTTAATGGCTTTGCCGAAGGATTTCCTGGCGTTCTCTTCGAGCTTTTTTACGACTTTTCCGGGCGCGTCGATCTAAAGCGCTCACTCAAATCAAGATTCTCACCTTTTCAACAGCAGATGAGGCGGATGGCCAACCGTCCTCGCCTTCCACGCCGTTTTTTCTTCATCCATCTTTCGCTGCCCCGACTCCGCCGTCCGTTCGTTCTTTCTTTCCTTTCTCGAGTTGAGCCCTTTCAGGACCTCAGTTTTTTCGGCTCGACTAAATGACTACTTTTTTCGAGTGGCTTGCGCGCACACACACACATCTTTGACCATCTTGTGTACCAGAGAAGGAACGTGGCTCCCTTCTTCACGGTAATCTGAAATTGACGTAATAGTGATGGATGATCATACTACGAAATTAATCGGTTTCTCTCTGTGTTTTCGATGCGTTCGATTTGTTGCACGTTCTCACACGTATGAATTGGAAACTGACACGATTACGATTAAATGTAAACGCAGGGTAGAGTATAATTTGCGACGCAACTGATATCTGTTGCCAATGTTTGGAATACTAATTGTTGTGCTCGTTTGAACAATTGTTAAAACGTTAGACACACACTGTGGTAGATGTCTTAGTATTATCAGGTGGCCGTGATTATTCGAATTATTCGTAAATAGCGAAGTGATTGTTTGTGCCGCGTGATTGTGAAAGTGTGGCCAAATGTCGATTAATATCGAAACAAGGAATTCTTTGATGACATAATGCTTATATTCTAAGCAATCAGAAACCAATAATTATTTATTCTCGAAGTGATAAAAGTTATAATAGTAAATATAATAAAATAATCGTCATGACAGGGATACAATAAGAAAGTAAGACTCTAACAGAATTTGCATTTCTTAACAGTGTATCCGGTGATTTCATTTCTCCACTAATTTTTTTACTCGCACGAGAGTTCTGTCAAGAATACAAAACTGCTTGGTGTTTGCAAAGCAATTGTTTATTCGAGTCGTAATTCTCAGGGAGTTGAGCGATGCTCTCAGAAGCAGTGTCCACTCGCGATAGTTTTACTCTGAAAAGGACAGTGCAACGGTTTGAATTTAAAAGGGGCGCGTCTTTTTACCGTGATCGGCGTTCGTCCGCCGAGCGGCGTTGGGAGCGGCGATCGCGCATGCGTTGAGCGAAAAGAAGTATGGCGTATTGTATTAAGACCACGTGCGTCGCGTTTGTTCTCGGTTTTGCCAATAAAAGTAATATAAAATCAGAAAATTCTTTTCCCGCTAACTCTTTTCTGTGCGCGAATAGACAACTAGCTGTATGTTTGGCTCGATGTACGTACAGCGACCGAGGCTCGCGTCTCTTATGTTTGGCTCGCAAGAAATATCACGAGTTCTAAGAAGTTAAGGCCTCGAATTTTTCCCAGAACAATTGCGAGCGTACAGCGATCAGAAATCGGGCAGGACGACTCGTCCTCAGTCGGTGTTTACCAGGCTGTAAAACGAGTGCCTCGACGAACGTCGCTTATACCGCGCGATTGCAATCTTGCAGGGAATACAGTGCTCGCTCGAACAACGCGTTTTCGATTATACGCGTATATTTCTTTGAAAAATTTTGACGTTCATTTCGAATCAATTTACACATTTATTATATATTCACAATTCTCTCTGTTACGATATTCTACGTCCTCTGGATTCCACAACACCGATTTTTCTTCAACGAAGAGTGATTAAATCGGTAATTTCATTTCTCCATCAATTTCTTTTCCTGACATCTTTTACTCGCACGAGAGTTCTCTCAAGAATACGAAACTACTTCGTGTTTGGAAAGCAACTGTTCGACAGTAGTATCCTTACATATCCATTCCAGAGCAAGTCTCGACACGTTTACTCTCAGACAGTTGAGCTATGCTCTCGGACAGTTCAGCTCAAGGGCAGTGTCCACTCGCGAGAAATACTCTCGAGAGCAATCGTTCTCTCTCGCGATAGTTTTACTTTCAAAATGGCTCGTAGCTTCGTGTTTAGTTCGATATAATACGGACAACAACTCTGGCTGGAATTTCTTATGTTCGGCTCGAATTTCTTATGTTTTCCTCGAGTTTCTTATGTTTCACTAGCAAAAAACATCGCGAGCCTCGCGCAATGTTTTGGTACGTGAGGTTGACTAGGCCCAAGTACATACTTGAGGGTCACTCACACGCCTAGGATTTTTCCTAGAACTGCTTCGTGTAACAGGGAGCAGCAATCGGGCAGATCGTCACGTACGCAGTTAGTGCTTACGGGCCTACCGAACGAGTGCGTCGACGAACGACGTTTGTATCGTGCTATTATAGTGCTGTAGAAAATTCAGTGCTCCCTCGAATAAAGCGGTTTCGATTGTGCGTGGATTTCGAATCAATTTACGTACTTAGCATATTCGTTCGTGTGAATTAAGTGCCGCTGCATACAAGAAACTAGTGCACCGAATTGAAGTACACAAAGGACAGCTCAGCTTGGGAGAAAAATCAAACGAGAAGCGTGTCTCTGTGAGCTACACAGCTACAGTTTCACGGTATGTGTATGCGTGAATAATATGTATGTGTATATACGTACACAATCGAATGATTGAGTTAATTGAAAATAGAGGAGAGCCTACGTACAGCTAATTAGATTAATTACTGCAACAATTTCGTAGGATTGAACTTTGAAATTCGAGTATCTTTTGGTAGTTTCGATTTTGCTTCCAGTGATAGTCTCGATAGGTAATTTCTCGGATTTTCGGAAATTCGTGTTTACAATTCGAAATACGTCCTTTATTGGGGGATTATGGAAAAAGCAATCGTTGGTTCGCGATTCATGGGATTTGCATTTCCATTTTCATCGAACCTTTTGCTTGCATAATCCGATTTTACAGGAGTTTAACTTGAGAAAATTGAAGGTAGCTTTATAATTTGCTCAAGTTCAATTATAGATAGCATTGAACGCACAATTCTTTCTGCTTAATTTTTCGAAAATTGTGCAGATCGATATTTTCCGATGCGCTTCAAATGAAATTATACTTCAAGATTGAGCTTCAAATTTTCGAAAATTCACCCTACCATAGAGGAAAGGTATTTAGATTTCAAGTGGGAAAAATACTTTGAACGTACGTCTAAAAATCTTTCGTTAACGCCTGTTTTTACTAATTTTCTAATACGCAAGATAGCAAAAAATATTTACAATCCTTTGTCAAATTTCATTACGATTGATTTTCATTTTTGAACAAATTAATCAACCTAATACTATTCAAATCTATCGAAAACGGTCATCCACGGTGGATTTTCATTTTTAACCCTTGGTGGACAATTTGGGTCGTCGACGACCCAATAAAAAAGTTTGAAAATTTCACTTAACCAACAATTGTACAACGTGGCAGAGACTTTGGTAAGTCTCTGAAATTTTTCTGAATTTTTTTATCTGATTTTCGATCCGAGATGTTTCTTTTTCCCTAAGTATCTCAGAATTTGTTCAGATTATTTTGAAATCCTAAAATAGTAAAGAAAATTAGACTTAGATAGCAACGACCCAGTTTGTCTACGTAGTGTGAAAAGATATGTTTGCCTAAATGTGGGGTTAAGATGGAAAAAGTGTACGTTCCGTTTAAATAGAAAAGTGGGACACGTTTATAGAGTCACTGTGTATAGCTGATGAAGAAGCAGCCGAGTGATTAACTGGATAACACAGTTCTCGGTAAGACGTTCAGATTGAATAAAGAAAAAGTACTGGAGCACCGGTACCAGCTCAGATACGACGCTTATGCTCCGCTCTCACGCAATATTAATTCTAGAGGAACAATGTTTAACCCTTCCTACCTATTGTTTCA
>NW_017100710.1:1125148-1133560 GCF_001263275.1 Habropoda laboriosa | reverse complement strand
GTTCTCTACTTAATTTCCCCCTTATCTCGCGTCTAAGTAAACAGCTGCATTTTTAAGGGAAAAAATCAGTCTTCCTTACCTTAGACTCTAGAGTCGACAGAATTCGTACGTCTACTCTTCTGAAACAGATACCTCGACGAATTATAAGTTTCAGTATTAATCTTGGGAGGACTTAATGATTGTAGAAAAATGAATTGTTAGATAGATAAAAGGATATTTATTTTAGAAATTTCGGAGAGATTAGTTGATTCAGACACAGCTTCGAGGAAAACGCGTTTAAAGTTTAGCTACACTTAGCGTTTCCAATGGCGCATCGGTAAATTATTCGAATTTTCTCATTTCGTTCATTTCACGCGTACAATTTCAGCAACACATTTCCAAGATATTATACTTGGAGAAAATGCGGTCGATCTTTTCTTACTCTTGAAAAATCAAAATATATCCCCTTGAATCGTTTTATAAAACGATCGAATTCTTAGCAGTTACCTACGAAAAAAAATTCTCAAACTTCTGCCTACTTCTAGGAGCCATTTACAGAACGATCGAATTCCAAAAATCCGTCGAAAGTTCATCCAAGCAAATTCTGAGAAAGATTAGCGAAGAAAGAGCACCGTATACATATATACCATTAAAGATCAGGTACAGCGAGTGGCTGGATACAGGAGCTGGTGTAAGGTTTCGTATCACGCTCTCAACGCCACGGTGGACGCACTCGTGTCGATACCCCCCGGTGAAATTCAATAATATCCGAACAATTAAGGCGTGTGCTCACATAGCGTTGCAAGAACACGAGCCAGCGCAGGCGGCATGGCAGTAGCACGCAAGAAGGGAGAGCAAAGACGATACTCTCTCTTTATCCGGTAGGTGGCGGCGCGGCGGTGGTGTGGTGGCGTCGGCGGTGGTACTCGAGGGGGTGGCGTTGGGTTTTAAAGGGTGGGAAGGATACAATATTTCAGAGTGGCGACAAGGAGCAAGCCTGCTTGCCACTGGCAAATTAATTAAATTCCTACAGGCTGGCTGGAAAGGCTAAGGGGTTGGTCTGCGAACCGGGCAAGAGTCCTGTGTTCAGCCCGTGGGAATATTGTAATTAAGATATGCACTTCCACCCTCCATTTTACCCGTGCAGTTTGCATTCCCCGCCGCCGCTGCTGCGATGATTTACGCTCCGAAGGACGCGGTATTGTCTGTTTCGACCGTTTCTAAATTGCATCCTATTATAGCCGGGCTCCGAGGTTGACGCGCCACTGAGAGATCTCGTTTCCTATGGCCCGTCGCCTGAAATTACTCCACTCTGATTGACGCTTAACGCTTGTATGTATTTATTATGCATACGGTGAGTATGCACGTGTACCAGGATAGGGGGGGGGGGGGGCGCGAAACGTTGTACGGGGAATAAAGGTTGAAAGTCCTCTTGCTCGTAGATTTGTTAAACGGGGATGAAGGATTCCAAGTGAAATACGAATAAGGTGGTTTCGAACGAACGTCGGTCAGACGGAGTTTATTTCGAGTGTTCCTTTTTTTTTATGATTTTCGATGATTGGAGTAAGAGGAAGTTAGTAAGAGCGAGGTACTTCAAATGATTTTTTTCAGTGATTTTCGATGCAATAGAAAGTTAGTAAGAACGAGGTATTTTAAATGATTTTCGATGATTGAAGCAAGAGGAAGTTAGTAAAAACGAGGTATTTCAGATGGTGTTGAGGTTTTCCCTAGATCTTCATTTTAATGATACACAAAATACACGTGTGGCGAATCGTCGATGTCTCGCTGGTACCACCGATAGATGGCACCATGAGTAATCACACTTCTCAGCAGATGGTTTTTTTTAGTTATTTTCAATAATTGATGAAACAGGAAGTTAGTAAAAACGAGGTATTCTAAATGTCATTTTTTTAAATGATTTTCAATGATGGGGGTAAGGGAAAGTTAGTAAAAGCGAGATATTTCAAATGGTCTTTCTTAATTATTTTCGATAATTGAAGAAGCAGGAAGTTAGTAAAAACGAGGTATTTCAAATGCTTTTTTTTAGTGATTTTCGATGATGGGTGTAAGGGAATTTTAGATACGTATTTAGAATAAATGAATTTAACGTATACAAATTCTCATTTTTCATACATTCACATTTATAATGACATTAATTAAGTTAGGTTAAGTTGCAAACTATTCTGTGAACACAACTGGAAAAATGTTTCAACAGGAAAAATGAGAAATTGTACATGGAGGGAATAAATAAATTGCTGGATAGATCGACGACAGTTGCAAGTAACAATAATAAACATTACACTACGGATTAATTAACAGAAGCTTCTCTGAACACAAGCTTCGTTTATTTTCATCTGAAAAAGAAAAAAAATGAGAGAATTCTCCGATCAACCTAATATTAACGATAGAATTACAAACGAGTCGACTCATAAAAAAAGTAAATGTCAACAATTGAAATTTTCGTCAGAAATGCTACTTTAGGTATTGCAAATATTCGCCAAGAGTCGTATGAATTAATCATTTTAACAGTTCATTCGCGTATGCAGAGGAAAGTGTCCGGAATGAATTCGATCCCAAAAATATACCTTTGTATGCCATTGTGAAACGCTTCGAACGATACTTGACGTATATTTTTTCTTTTTTTTTCGTTCAGGTATAAAGCACGCGGCTGTGAGCGTTTTTTCAGCGTTTTATCCTTCAAAGCGATATTAAAACGTAGCAGATTAGCATAGTGTACGAGTAGTGTGCGACAAAAAAAAAAAATTGTTTTCTCCCCTTGTGTATGGAAATGTGATGAAATTTTTCACCGTGTTCCGCGAGACCTGCGTGATCACCGTTTTTCAATAGTATTACCAGAACATCGCCGCTATTCATTCAGAATTTTCATTGAAATTTCCCGTCTATGTTACCCTTTCCCTTCCACGTTTCTCCGCGCTGCGACTTTTCGACGATCTTTTCATTCCATCGAAACGTCCATTTCATTATCAACTCCCTCCTTTTCTCTACTCGTGGTGAAACAAAATTCGCCGTTGCAACGTTACCAAATTTTCGCGTCTCGTTTCTCGCCCACACGCACCAAACGAATTTTCAGAAACAAATGACGGAAATTTTTGCGCGTCGTGAAAATCGATCCGTTGCAAATCAGGGTGTCCAATGGCACCCGATGTTCGTGGAATTTTGAAATAATCGAGAAAAGACAGGCAGCCTACGATGCATTCCATCGACGATGAGTGCCACGAAACGATGAAGACGTCCCGGGCCGAAGATCCGGTGGAGATTCTGCCCTTTTCATAGAGAAGAAGATTTGTCAGTTTCGTTATGGAGAGCATCTGTACAGTTTTGTTCACTCTCCTCCTCATGTTTCCCCTCGTTCTTCAACTTCAGATGCTAATTGTGCGTAAAAACAGATTTCTTTACTCCTCTTCTAAAACTGTCACTTCTAACGCAAGTTCTTGTTTAGAGGTTATTACGTGATCATTTTCAGTGAACTATTTAACCATTTCGTAAATCGTTATTATTGTGAATTAATAATTCGTATTTCTGTGTGATTGTCCGACTTTTCGTTGAGTCTGAAAATTAGCGCGAAGGTATTAGCTAAATTCGTCTGGGATATCAATGTTAATTTCTTTCTGATATTAACTTTATCACGGATCGCATTGTATTCTATTAACGCAGTCCTTTTTTTACTAATTTTATTTACATTAATTGTAAAAATTGTTTGCTTCAAGTTCGACACAAATTAGTAAGTACACGTTTGTCGAACCTAAGGATATTTGTAAAGGGAAAATATAAAAAGAAGTGTGTATACGTATGAAGAAGAAATTTACTGTATTCCTCATATTAGTGTTCTAGGGTTAACGAAACATTTGTAAGAATTAACACACATCTTTCCCACTGGCAAACGTTAAAATGGTTGACACAAGTCTCGAAATTACCAAGTTCAGTTACATTCTCGAAAGTGTACCACTTCGCCGTTACTCATTCACAGTCCTATTAATATTGACCCTTTGCACTCCAATGGCGACTGAGAAGCGACATTATTTCTTACTGTTTGGCAAATAATTAAAATATATTTGTCAATATGCATATGGTACGATTTATTTCTGTGTTCTAAAAAATTTCATCCATTTTTTAGCAAATACTAAATATCAATTTTGAAGGTAATAGGCTATAGTGAAAAGATCTTCGAGTGCAAAGGGTTAAAATATATTTCTCTCCTATCCCATCTTTCCTCGTATTACATACAGCAAAATACCCTCGAATCACAATAATCTTCGCCTCCTGCAGGTCCACCCAGCGAAGCTATTTACAATTTTCCATTACTATGCAACCACAATCCCAGACGACTCTCACAAAACCTCCTCCCCAAGCATTCTGCAACACTATCCCAAAGAACCGACGGTATTCAACGCTGGCTCCGATTCCGAGATGTCGTTGACCACCTCGAGAACCGTCTCCTCTTCGCCAGTGTTGGCGAACAGCTTATCCACAACGAACGAGGATTCCCCGAGCGTAGAAAAGACGGATCCAACGGTACCTCAGCGTCTCGCCACCGCGAAACATTCCTCCGTCGTTGTGAAAACCGATCGAGAGCTACCGGTTCTGGATATCACGTGGAATTACAACTCCTACAGATACAAAACTTTCGAGACATGTTTGAAGAATTACTACGGCGAGAAATATCCGCCTGGCGATGTTGTGTTGAATTACATGCAGTTGAATTTGTCAGACTCTCGCGCCAGCATGAACGCGGCGGCAAGTATGTTCGATTTTGTGAGAGAGAGCGAGACACAGTTGAGTATCGCGTCGAGGAGGCCAGAAATCGAGTATCTTAATCCGTTGGATTACTTTGTGGCGAAGCAGTCAGACACACCAGCCACTGTGGAGAGATCCACGGGAACAGACGAGGTGAATGAGGCGTCCGGCAAGCGGTAGAGAACCCTATCGGACCCGTAATCACCAACAGAGAAAGGAATCAGCCGAATCGGAGATCCTCCAGGAAGATCGAGGCTCCTTGCAAATGCTATTTGTCCTCGTCCTGGCGTGTTTACAGAACGAATGACTCTCGAAGAAACTACCCGCTGCGCGGAGAACACGGCCGTTTTCAAACGGCCGCTGGATGCTTCAAGATCGATTAGGGAACCGGGCCTGATTGGGCGAAGGACGATACCTCGGGGAAATGTTTGTCCCGAAATTATTCGGCCACATTTTTTTCTTCTTCGTCGTGTTTGTTTTGCTTTTCTTTTTCTTTTGTGTTTGAAGAAGTGGAGGAATTTTTTGGTCCTTGCAGAGGAGAAAAATTTTGCATTTGGAGATGTTGAAAATTATTGAGGAAGAGGGTGTTGAAGCTTTATAATTCGTTGTGAACGAGGAAGAGGAGTGTAAGGGAACAGAAAATGGTGGATGTGCGTTGTTTTGAGGAAGATTTCAACGATGATGGAACAAGATTCAATCTTTGAAATTCAGCGGTCTTTGCAGCATAATTTTTCGATAGAAGAGAAGGGATTTTTGAAATTTTACGGGGGAAATGGAAGAGGAATTTCTTCAAATTTTTATTTACGTTAAATCGAGAAACGAAAGTAGAAAGGATATTTCTCCTTTTCCAGAGAAATCCTTCGCAGATTAAAATTGTATTCTTTTTTATGTACACTTTTTATGTGGCGCTAACAGATATCACTGTAAATTTCAGTTAGAATAAACGTCTATGTACAAAGGGCATTCTGTCATTTTTTCTTAATTATACAATATCAGATTGGCGTATAAGGAACGTCATTTTTCGAAATGAAGATCTAGACACATTTTGCTTTCTTAAGAAATCAAAATTTCATACACTTTTCCCAATGATTAACTAGTTTTGTCATTACAAATGTGTAAAAATCCTCAGTTCTTGAATTAAAAAGTTCTTCGAATGCTGCTTTTACAGTGTCTTCATTACGAAATAATTTGCTTGTTAAAAAATTTTCTTCCCCTTGGGGAAAAACGTGGCAAATTTTCATATTATTTACCTTGGACCCTTTTCAATAATTACTCTTGCAACTGGTCATCTTTGAAAATGAAGATTCTTCAGAAAATAAAATAAAATTCAATTTTATTTCTCATCTGTAATTTCTTTATTTTCTTTTACTTAGTGGAACACTATCTAATCTAAAAATAGCCAAAAATAAAAATTTCCAATTTTCCTGTTAACATTCAATACATGTCTACTCTACAAAATTCCTACTTCTCGACCACCGTATATACAAATCAACGATCGAATAAAAATACCAAATTTCAATTCTTAAAAAAAAAAACGTCATTTCATTTGCATCAACCTGATACACATTACCATTAATCCATTCAGTCGGCGATCGTGATCATATTACTGGATATACATACATGTTTGAGTACGATTTTAGAATCAGCAGAAGACGTGGTTAGCCGTCGACGTGATCAACGTCGGACGTGACAATGACATTAGCATTTACTAATGACAGATACACAGCGGCCACGTGTGCATTCGGGCTTCGTCATCGGATGGGAGAGCCTCATCGACGCCGCTCCGTTTTGAATAGGAATTGGTAATGGATAGGAGGGATTGGATAGAACGGTCCTCCCACAGGATAGCTTCCTAGGAATTGCGTCTATTTATTGATCTTACCGTTGCATCGGAATATTCAACTAAACCTTGGCCTCCATCCACTTTTGACTCACCCTCACCTTGCCTGTTATCTTTCGATATGATTGTTTCTTGTTCCCCTTTGTGACCCGTGATTTCGACGACTTTAATAATATTGAAACGCGAGACAGCTAGTCGATTTTAGGGTGTACACGATGTATGTATTTAATTGGATTGGAAACTGATTCTGCTGATTATTAACACGTTATAGATGTCACGCGGGTCAGTCGGCGGTTCATAATTGTCAATGGAAGTGAAATTCTCGTTTGGCGAACAAGGTCGCGCGATAACACTCAGATCTGCGTTGCTTGAGTTGTTAAAGAAGCTGTCCTAAGCTTGGACCGGGAACATTGGCTCCTTTATATCATCGCGATATTGTCGTGAAAATTGATCGATGTCTTTGAAGCATCGAAATTACATTTTTGCCGCAATGGAACCTCGATGCTGGCTGAAAGTCGGGGAAAAGTCGTTGAAAGCAAAGGAGAATATTTCAAATTTTCTTCTTAATAAATATTGAATTTTTTCGAGAAAAGCAGCGAACATTTTTTCACACCTAACGCATGGAATTTTTTTAAGGATAATTAATCTTCTAATTGAAGAAACTTTGGCACAAGAAAATTCTCCAAGTTAACTTAGAATTCTGAATTGTTTTCAAAAGATTCGCGCATTCGTTGAATTCGCTCAGTGATTCGAAGCTTCTTACGATAAGTGAACACTCTGCGAAATCAACATCGAGTTTGTCACAATCAGATTTCCAAAATACTTCCTCCCTCTAGAAACACAATCCCGTTATCGATTAACCCATCATACTCGAGTGATTCTTTCTATCTGACCCGATCGTTGGAGAGCCTCTGATCGAAGTTGGGAATTAATTGTGCTTGGAGAACGATTATCTGTCAAGGAATCTGAGGGAAAGGGCCGGTAGATAGATCAGTTGTAGCAGGGAAAAGCGTAGCTTCTCTAGCTGTGCTATTAGCTCTTAAGCTAAGCCGGAAATTCCAGACCGGAAGCTGGCAGTCGCAGCTCCAGCGGATACTGTGGAGGGTAAAAAAAAAGAAGAGGGAAGCTCCGAAGAGAGAAGAGAAAAAAAAGGGAGAGAGAGAAAGAGAGAGAGAGTGGAGAAGATGGAAGGGCAAGCCGCGTGAGGAAAGAAAAGGATTTATAGGGAATCCAACATCGAACGCGCGCTCCCACGTGGCCGGCATGCCGATAGTTTGTTTAACGCCTTCTATGAACTTCCGGGAAAGGATTCAATTAAAGCCAACCTTCATTATTGCCTCCCCAGGAAACTTATCCCTCTCTCTCTCTCTCTCTCTCTCTGCATTGTTGATCACGTTACGATTTTTTTATTGCGTTCCCTGAGAACGAGGGAAATCCTCTTTGGCGCAATTACAAGGATAAAGGTCTTGAGTTAATGCGATTAAAAGTAAAAGATACCGTACCATTGTATGAATTACGTTACCGATTGAACGTTTCGACAAAATGTTTCGGAAAAATTAATTGGGAAGTACAGTAAATTCTCTACAAGAGTCAGTAAGTTTGGATTCTACAAGTGACAGTATAGATGGTCCTACGCCTAGGTCTGCGTCATTGCTGCGCCCATGTTATCTCGCTCGCAGTCAATCAAGCGTGTAACGCTACACCAGTCGGTTTCCTTTACGAGATTTCACGGCTCGACAAATCATAACAGAAAAATATAATTTCTTTAATTTTCCTTTTTTACATCTGGAATTTTTTTTAACATGTTGGTGAGATCTTTCTGATGAAAATGATATCAA
>NW_017100710.1:1099081-1124996 GCF_001263275.1 Habropoda laboriosa | reverse complement strand
AATTGAAAGAATCAAAAGAAAAATCGCGAATTCGTATCTTTTTCGATTCTAGAATATAAGAAAATTTGAATAAAATACGCGACGAGAATTGGGGAGAAGCATAAGTTAAACGCGTAAAAATATTCAATAATAAACGAACTAGGGATGAAGCTATTATTTCAATACGCGATGCACTGACTCTAGTATTTACTAAAATTCAAAAATTCTCGTATAAATTCCGAAAATAGATTATTAATTACGGTAAACTACTGAGACGGTTTAATTTAGGGTGGGCATAGTGCACTCGTTCCAAATCAGCTCACAATATACAATAATAAATCAACTAACTACTTAACATGCAATTCATGCAAATTCGTTGGATGGTAAATTATTAGTAAACAAAATTCAATATCAGAGAAAATATATGAAAAATTTCAAATTAATTTCAATTGCTGGAAGAAAAGTAACGAAAAGGCAACCTCTCAAAGTCATTTCAATATCCTATTCGACAAGTCTGAAGAACAACGATGACTAAAATTCAAATGTTTATTTCCCTAAACCTTCAAAATAATTTCGAAATATTTTATTCGAAGCGGAGTATTCCAAGTCAGTATCGATAATTGAAGAAATTATTTGATTGTATTTAAAAGAACCGAAAGGAGAATATTTAAAGTCTGATATTAAATGTCTAGCAAGTACCAGTAATTGGTAAAATGATTTATATTTGTTTTAAAAGGAAAATTTCTAATAGGTATTAGTTAAAATGAATTGTTATTCAGTCTATTGTATTGAAATTCTAATTGATTCTAATGTATACAAGTGTTACAAGAAGGCTGAGTGTGTACAGGGTGGACATAGGCTAGCTAGTAGCCCCCGACCACTCTATGAACTTTAACGTCTATACTCGAAAGTGTATCGTCAACACTAACACGTTACCCAGATTATCCAAAAATTGAAGAAGTTACTTTTAAAATTGAACATTCTACGGTGTTTCGAGAGATTTGATAATCATAGTCGAACCTTAAACGAACGTTCAAACGAAGAAAATTTTCCAAAAATCATTTCGTACGTTATTAATCGATAAAACAAAAATTCATTGTTGAAAAATAAATATTTCCTGAAAATCTTCATCTTCCATACAAGATTCAAGATTTTCCCTAATTAAGAGTAATTTCAAAAGATTATCTGTATAAGCTATTATTTCAATACGCGATGCACTGACTCTAGTATTTACTAAAATTCAAAAATTCTCGTATAAATTCCGAAAATAGATTATTAATTACGGTAAACTACTGAGACGGTTTAATTAAGGGTGGGCATGGTGCTGCTTTAGTTTGAAATGATTTATAAACACATAATTAACAGAGGAAAAACCGTGAAACGGCAAAACGTCTACATTCTAATTGTTATAACATGTAAACAGAACTTTAAATTTAGTGTAAACAGAAAAAATATATAATACAATTTATTTCACGGTATTGCAACAAATAAACGTTGAATCAATATTTAATTCGTATAAAAACAATTATTTAACGTAATAATTTTACCTTCACTATGGCTATTTTTAATCTACGACCACGGGTCAACCTGATTTCTAATCCTTACGAACTTTAAATTCAGTCTAAACTGAGAAAATATATAATACAATTTATTTCACGGTATTGCAACAAATAAACGTTGAATCAATATTTAATTCGTATAAAAACAATTATTTAACGTAATAATTTTACCTTCACTATGGCTATTTTTAATCTACGACCACAGGTCAACCTGATTTCTAATCCTTACGAACTTTAAATTCAGTCTAAACTGAGAAAATATATAATACAATTTATTTCATGGTATTGCAACAAACAAACGTTGAATAGATTCTTAATTCGTATAGATACATTTATTTAAAATAATAATTTCACCTTCACTATGCCTATTTTAAATTTACGACCAAGGGTCAACCTGATTTTTAATCCTCCGAACTTGATTTCACAACGAGAAAGTAATAAGATCGTTGAAACGTACTTATTTGTCAAAGAAACTTGCAAAAATGTATAAATAATAATATGTAATGTTTTAACAAATTTTTGGAAGTATAAATTAATAATAAAATTGTGAAAATTAATAAATTATACGTTATTATAACATTAATAGAATTATCACTAAACCGAAGTTCGAAGTCGAGTATTTAAAGTCTGATATTACGTGCCTAGCGAGTGCCGGTAATTGTTAAAATTTGTTTAATAATTAGTAATAGAAATTCTAATTGATTCTAATGTATACAAGTGTTACAAGAAGGCTGAGTGTGAACAGGGTGGACATAGGCTAGCTAGTAGCCCCCGACCACTCTATTCACATCTCAGAACCTTCAGGTCAAAATACGCCGCGAAGTGTCTAGGGCCCAGTATAAAGGGTAAATGATTTCGCGGGACATCGGCGGGTCCTTATATACCCTCGGTACCCTCTCCCCAAAGTCATTAGCAAAATCGTCGGTTAGGTCAGGCGGGAAATTTTCGCGGGAGATTTTCGCGGGAGATTTCCGATATCGTAACACGGTATAATTTATCAATTTTCACAATTTTGTTATAAATTTATACTTCCGACAATTTGTTATAACATTGCATATAACAATTTATACGTTTTTACAATATTCTTCAATGGAAACATAGGTTTTAGCGTTCTCGTTACTTACTCGTGGTTAAATTAATTTCGTAGGGATTAAAAATCAGGTTGACCTGTGGTCGTAGATTAAAAATAACCATAGTACAGCTAAATTTATCGTGTTAAATAATTCTTTTTACACGAAACAAAAATGTATTCAACGTTTGCTTGTTATAATATCGTGAAATGAATTATTTGTGCAGTTCTGTGCATTTTCTGTGCAGTTCAACCTAATTTACTTAAATTTACATTGCGAGACAGTATACTGTAACAAGTAGTAACAAGCAAACGTTGAATAAATTCCTAATTCGTATTAAAAAAATTATTTAACACAATAATTTCAGCTTTATTATGATTATTCTTGATAAATGACCACAGGTCAACTTGATTTTTAATCGTTATAATCTTTAAATTCAGTGTGAATAGAGAAAATGTGTAATATAATTCATTTCACGATATTATAACAAACAAACGTTGAATACATTTTTGATTCGTAGGAAAAGAATTATTTAACACGATAATTTTAGCTGTACTATGGCTATTTTTAATCGACGACCACAGGTCAACCTGATTTTTAATCCCTACGAAATTAATTTAACCACGAGTAAGTAACGAGAACGCTAAAACCTATGTTTCCATTGAAGAATATTGTAAAAACGTATAAATTGTTATATGCAATGTTATAACAAATTGTCGGAAGTATAAATTTATAACAAAATTGTGAAAATTGATAAATTATACCGTGTTACGATATCGGAAATCTCCCGCGAAAATCTCCCGCGAAAATTTCCCGCCTGACCTAACGGACGATTTTGCTAATGACTTTGGGGAGAGGGTACCGCAGGTATATAAGGACCGCTGTACTATGGTTATTTTTAATCTACGACCACAGGTCAACCTGATTTTTAATCCCTACGAAATTAATTTAACCACGAGTAAGTAGCCAGAACGCTAAAACCTGTGTTCCCATTGAAGAATATTGTAAAAACGTATAAATTGTTATTTGCAATATTATCACAAATTGTCGGAAGTATAAATTTATAACAAAATTGTGAAAATTGATAAATTACAATTCTGCCTGAATTTTTGAAATTCAGAAAAACACAGGTAAACTTCCATTGCATTTAAACGATATTCTCCACCAAACTGGACAAAGTACAACTAGTACTTATCGAAATGATTTATCTCTCTCGAAGAAATCGAGTTTGTATAGTGAGAACGTATAAATTGTTATATGCAATGTTATAACAAATTGTCGGAAGTATAAATTTATAACAAAATTGTGAAAATTGATAAATTACAATTCTGCCTGAATTTTTGAAATTCAGAAAAACACAGGTAAACTTCCATTGCATTTAAACGATATTCTCCACCAAACTGGACAAAGTACAGTAAATTCTCTACAAGAGTCAGTAAGTTTACTAATACACTTATACTTGAATAAATTGAGGTGAAAACAGTGTAACGACGTTCCTCACCCACCTCAACTCTAAGCACATATTTATCAGATAAACACCTTCCTATTCGCGAAATTTTACGAGTATACACGTACACCACGATATGAACACGTTCACGTTCATTATGTCGCACGTTTGTGGAAAAATATATGGATCGGAAAATTCACTCACCGTTCTCCGTCGTCGTTAAAGGCATAGTCCCCCAAGATGAGATCACGAAGTCGATATCTTGGTGGTAGAATCAGCGGTAAGCAAGGATCTGGTTCGTTCATTGTGCGCAACGCGTCCTCCAAATTGGAAAACTCCTTCGTGATTATTACGGTGTAGCCCTCGAAAATTTCGAGGGTATCACGAAAAAAATTATTCACTACCGATACCGTTACACTTTCGCGAGCTACATTTACACAATCACCGCGTGACACCCTGAAACGTAGAAAAAAAAAAGAAGATTAGATATAGGATTTGTATCAAGAGATAAGAAATACGAGAGAAATGTTTCAACTAAAACCAACAATATTAGATACAGTTAACAATAATGCTAACATGACGATCCTGGTTCTAATAAACAGACCTAGATAATCGCTAAATTATAAACTCCTGAAACATAAATTATTCAAATTCAAATTGCAGTATATAAAAATTCTGATTCTAATAAATAGACCTAGATAATTGCTAAATTATAAACTCCTAAAATATATATTATTAGAATTGAAATTGCAGTATATAAAAATTCGCAACAGAAAATAGTGTTTCTTCGAACGACGCAAGAATTAGGGAAGTCGACTGTCCTCGTAGATGCAAATTCGCGTAATTAAGAACCACCGCTCTCCTTCACGAAAAACTGAAGTACATTTATACACTTCCGGTGCATGTGCATATATTTATACGAATATACACTGTGTGTTATAACCATAAAACCACCTCAATATTTTCAATTCCCATATATTGTTGTTAAAATAATAACAAACGAAGTATGTCGCGTTTAAAAGCCTATTGAAAAACAATGTTTCCCCAGAAAATGGGAAAAACGGTAAGAAACTGATTTGTTGTGGTTTCATAACTATAACACATCTTACTACGACAAAAATAAACTTAGGATGCAATAAAACGAAATTACAGCAATAATTA
Organism: Habropoda laboriosa; assembly: GCF_001263275.1. NCBI lineage: Eukaryota > Metazoa > Arthropoda > Insecta > Hymenoptera > Apidae > Habropoda > Habropoda laboriosa. Next base: position 1,119,780 of record NW_017100710.1, on the reverse strand, counting down.
ATCTAATCGGTAATGCGTATGTCCTCCTTTATATTCAATTATATACATACATACTTATTATCTAATTACATTATTCACGCATATACATACTGCGAAACTGCAGCTATGCAGCTCACAGGAACACACTGATCGTTTGATTCTTCTCCCAAGTTCGGCTGTTCGTTGTGTACTTGAATCCGGTGTCGGTGCATCTTGTACGCAGCGATAATTGATGAGGAATTAGTTCACGCGAACGAATACGCATTATCTAACCTAACCTATCTAATTCGTCGTGATAAGGGAAATTGTAAAGGTACGCTAACTACGTAAATTTTTTGGAAATCCGCGTATAATCGAAATCGCCTTGTTCGAGGGAGCCCTGTATTCTCTACAAGCCTACGGTCGCACGGTATAAGCGTCGTTCTTCGACGCGCTCGTTCGACTGTCTCGTAAACACTGACTGAGGACGTGTCGTCCTGCCCGATTTCTGATCGCTGTACGCTCGCAACTGTTCTGGGAAAAATTTTAGGCCTTAACTTCTTAGAACTCGTGATATTTCTTGCGAGCCAAACATAAGAAACGCGAGCCAGGGTCGTTGTACGTTCATCGAGGAAAACAAAGCTAGAGTAAAGCTATCGCGAGTTGCTCTCGAGAGTATCTATCGCGAGTGAACAGTGCGTCTGAGAGTGACTGTCTGAGAGTATCTCTCAACTCTCTGAGAGTTGATATATTGCGACTTTCCCTCGATTGGATACGAAATCGTATTGCTGTCGACAGTTGCTTCGCAAACACGTAGCGTGTTCTCGAGAGAACTCTCGTGCGAGTGAAAAATGTGAGGAAGAAATATTGGTCGAGAAATAAAATTACCGATTTATAATCGAGATACCACGTTGTTCGAGAGAGCACTGTAATACGCTCATTTGTGCATAACGGTATGTTTTATGAAAATAAATAGAAGCGAACACGAGGACAAAGGTCATCGCCCTGCATAATTTAGAAGACACCCGGCCTTGCCACGATGTTAACCCAGATAGTTAGACCCCATTTCCAGTTACTCCGTGATCATTTTCATCAGAAAAATCTCATCAATATGTTAAGAAAAATTTCGGGATAAAAAAACGTAAAATTAAAAAAGTTGATATTTAAATCCCTTGGTTGCCTGGACTCGCGTTTCATGCTTATCTTTTATTCGCTGTCCTTGTCTACGTTCGGCAAACTACAAAGGCGGGCGCGAGGCTCGAAAACGTAGTCCCTGACTCTACGAGTGTCAGGGTTAGCTTCCTTGCGGTCTGACACTTGTGGAGAATATACTGTAGTACTAATATTGATTTTTTCGATAGGTGATTGTTTTAGTTTATGCTTTTTCCTTATTAAACTCCAAATTTGGATCGACAGTGTATTATAGTCTCATCGTGACTTAAATTGTTTACTGATTTGAAGGAATATTCATTCTTTAACACTTTAACTACGAAATGCGTACAAATGCGCCCTCAACAATAGTAGCCGTTTATTTTTTATGTTCATCGTCACTGTCGTCTAAAAACACTATTGGCCTAATCTTTTCTCTTTCAACGAGCTGAAAGTTCTACTCATTTTTATATCTTCAGCTTCAAATCTAGCTGAATTAGTTGTCATTAAGAACAGCGATTTACAGTCTTCGCTTTATAAATCGCTGATAAATAAGAACGAGGGAGAATGCCGATTTACACGGAATATCGGTTCCTCAGAATACCGTGCAAATCGAAATCATGGCTTCTTGTATGAAAAACCGTGTAAATCGAAAGAAAACCAAAACGGCCCATAATTTAGTCAATTATTTAATTAAATTCATTTATTTCAACGTAAAATAAAAATAAGATACAAATGAAAAGCAGAAAATATCAGTACATTCGTGAAATAACAAAATGGCCGGTCGCCAATGAAAGATCCGCGTCGGCAGCAAATTTTATGTCACAATATGAATGCTTTTGTGTACAAAAAAAGGGGGAATTCCCTTTCTTAAGCTCAACGCAAGTGTTAACAAAACGAACGGTACTAAAAAATGACTATGCAAGTGTAAATATGTGCGCAGCATAAACTTTTGTTCCTAACAGTTTATATTTTTGAAAATTCGTTATTTCGAAAATCGTGTGAAAAAAGTACCGTGTAAATTGGGGGACAGTGCGATGGAAAAATTCGTGCTACACGAGGGTTGTCCAAGTTTATTAAGTCGTGCTGTAAAAATATCGCGTTACAGGAGAGTTGTAGCAATTTGTTGCACCGTGTTGTAGGAGGGTTGCCTGTACGCGCATGTTTTCCAGCTTCTCCGCGCCAGCTATAAGACAGTTTCACGGGAATTTGAATTCTGAAACGCATTCTTCTACGATACCAGTCTGTCGTTCACAAAGGAAAAAAGTCACGTTTCTTCTTTAATCTTCTTTGCTTGCATCGTCGTTTCGCACGTCACACGTTGCATCGCGTCTCAGACACGTAACGCACATTCCGTCCTCCGGCCCTATGAATTTTCATCATGAAATTTCGAATCTGTGCGCGGTGTCTGGATTTCACTGAACTGTATACAGAGAAGTCGTAAATGGAACTGTAAATACAAAGACTCGTGTAAATTTTCAGCAAGAGCAATTGAAACTTGTTTTTCAGCGATTTCACGTTTTCCTTTGAATTTCGAAAGATCTTTATCGATCCCTTGCAACTTTCACGTTCGCCGGGAACGAAGAATCTTGAGAATTTAACAGACACTATGCGTAGATTTAAGATATTCGAAATTTTCTTATTAACCCCTTAACCTATGATTTCGTTTCTGACTTTGCATCTAAGCGTCAGCCATTTAATGTCTTATTACTGTATCAGGTAACTAAAGCTAATCTGTTACAGATTGATTACATTCAGTCTTGCGAATTAAAACGAATATTAGGATTATAATGAATTTTTTTTACCGATATAACTATTTTTCTCACATCTTGACTAGAATTTCTGCCACGAATCTGACACGTTGATATAGGTTAAGGGGTTAATGAGTAGAATTTGAGAATATTAAATCGAATGCTGTTCGTAAATTTTTCATTCCACAAAATAGAGAAAATATCTTGCGGTATGTTTCAAATTCTTCGTCCAAGTAATTAACCATCCAACGTCAAAATTTCATTTCAGAACGCAACTTCCAAACTTTCAAGTTAAATTTAACATTCTACCTGAATGCATACTGAGTTCAACAAATATATTGTGGCAGAATGGAAGACAGTAAAAAGGAAAGAAAAATGAAAACGTTTAAAATTAAACAGAAAATGTTAGTTCGTAAATCAAAAAAATTTGAAGTGACACTCACCGATATCGATGAAACTTTGGTGTACTCAGAAATTCTCAAAGTATTAAAGAATGAGCTCCTTTTACGTGAAAAACATAATTTAGCTGGAGAAAAAGTGTTTACACAGTAACTTACGCCATTTTCAGAATGAGCGTGCACCTCTGTTTAACAGTAAAATTTCTGTCGACGGGAAAGGAATTGCAGGCAAAGATAAAAAGGACGATGCATATTTCGTAACCGTAAGCAGCTTTAACTCGTTTCCCTCAAAAAGTGACTTACGCCACTTTCGAAATAAACGGCTCGAATATATACCGTGCAACATGTCGGATACGTGCGATTACGGTGTTATAAAGTTTCACGCGCATAATGAAACGCGTGGTCAAAGGATGATCGTGGGCGAACAACGGCGTTTCCCGCGATAAATCCGCTTCAGGCCAGGTATTATGGGTGCTAAGCGTCTCAAAAATTTGAGCACGCCGTCGAACGAGGTTTTATCGGGTTTCACGGGCGTGGGAGAAAAACGAGAAGAATGCTGGAAACATGCAGGAGGCGGCAATAGGATTTCGTGACAAGTCGATTTGCCGCAGAGCAAAGTTCTCGGATTCGTCGACGTCCTCGTCCTTTGCACGTGCTTTCACGTTCTCCAACAATGTCTCCGGGAAAATTCGAGCCGTTCTGTACGTTAGAATGGAATCGCGATAATCGGACAGTGGCCCTTCTATTTGCCGCTAAATAAATCTCCATCGATTACCTACGCGAATTACCAGAGATTACGCATCCTTTTTGGTAGAAAGTAACAAGTAGCGAATCAGTGTAGCGATTGCATTATTATAAGGTTTTAAAAAGTGTTTCATTTACGTAGTTAGTGTAACTGTTCTAGGAAAATGGAATTAATATTATGTCTAATTAATAACAGTTCAATTTAATGATTTAGTTTAAATTGCAGCAAGTACATATTCAAAGTACTTCCAATTAATTCTACCTACTTATAATTATTTGTCGAATTATTTTATACGAATCTAATTAATATTGGACTAATTTACGTAGTCGTCGTGACTATTTAAAGAAAATGGAATTACTTCAACAAATAATTCATTACAAAGTATCATTAACTCTGAATAATTACAAGTAGTTATAATTAATTAGAAGAATTAGTAATATCTATTGAAAAGGGAAAGGACAAAAATTGTACGCATTTTTATGCTTGTAAAATAATAAAATATGCAATGTTAATTTTTATGTTACAAAAACCTGCCAATGTTCCTACGGTTCTTTGCTTTTTCCCTTTACCCTTCGTTTGTAGATTCGAAGTGTCCCCTTTTCAACCCCTTGCCTTATGATTTCTTTGCTAGCTATTCATTGTTTCAATACTGGCTCAGAGAAGAGAAGCTAAAGTATTAGACGTCGTTTACTTACCATTTCGCAATCATCAAACTTACAAATTCAAACTTAACCATTAATACCAATATAACTATTTTCATCGCCGCTATAATAGTAGTCTGTGCCAGGAGCTTTAAATATTCACAATTTAAATGAAATATCGATCGATACAAAATTGACCCAATAATCGAATTGACTCCTTGTGACAAGGTAAAGTGTTAAGATTCAACAAAAACATGACTCACCCGACAATACCCTACGCCCATCGACTATATCCATCCCTATAACGACAATGTCTACATAGAGGGATCCTCGCACGATACCGGGAATGGTAAACGGCAAGAAGCGAGATTGATGGTTTCACCCGGAAGTCTCTACCGACCAGCCTGGTCCCGTTCGAGTAGCATTAAAGTTGGCCACGTTGCCCTTGGCATTTATATTCATCGGCAAGTTTGATTGTGCGTCATGGAATAGCTTTCCCCAGGACGACTACGACCACGTCGTCGTCGTAGTCGCCCTGGAGAAGATATCGAGGGGGCGGAGTAATGGAATAGGCAAATCCTTCGCGGCACTCCATTCGAAACTGGCCGTTCGCGAGCCACTCGACGTTCTAGCTCGGCCTTTTATTTCCCGAAGCATCGATCTCCATAAAGTTGCGCCCGCGAAATGAGTTCTGGCTCTCCGGTGGAGAACGCGCGTGGAGCCTCTTCGACCGACCTCCTTTGGAATCGTTCTGCACGCGCATCGTCCGAGTTCCGCGAACCTTTCGTCGCGTTTAATTGCGCGATATTCGATCTATCTCCCCTCTTCGAGTCCCTGGCGATAAATACGGAGAAATATGAGGCTCTGGTTTCGAGCCATGCAATGTATTTTGCGTTTCGGTATAGATATGTATACATAGGGTTAAGGATGGAGTACGAAGGTGGAAGGATAAGGTCAAACGTGATGGACTGTAATTTATAGGATGTCGGTGATGATAGGTTGCTGCTTGAAGATTCTTCTTTTTTCGGATTCGTTGAATTGCTCTGGTGATGATAGGTGGAAGGTTTCTGTGTCAGTTATTAGGTCTGTGCAAAAGTTCCCGTTGCATTTTTCTGGAGAATGTGTATTTAATTTGGGTTATATTTATAAGAACACTAATAATATAATATTAATACTATATTCGGTATATTGAATTAACTGTAGTATTGTCGTATTTACTCTGAACAATTTAAATAAGAAAAGAAACACACAGTGCTTTTTAGTACCATCGACTTACAAGCGATGGAAACTTTTGCATAGATCTAATACAATCGGCTATCATTACGTGTATTGCTTTATAAGCATCAGGTGAGGTCTCGTTATGTTCTTCAAAATTGTATTTACTAAGTTTTAGCTCGGTTTGAAAGTCTGTTGTTAGGCAATGTAAAGACACGCCATTTTGGGGAAATCCCAGGCTTTTGTACCTCCTTTCAATTCTCGCAACCCTGGCTATTGCTAACACACCTCTATCTCAACTAATTGATCATTCGAATTTGCTCGAAAAAAGATTTCAGAAACATCGTCGTGTTACCAGAAGATTTACTGTAATTGAGAAATTAATAAAGATAATAGGTTCCAATTACTTTCTTCTCTTCCTCGAATGAAGATGAAGAGCTAAATTTGCAATTTCCTAAAATTTACAAAATTCTTCATTTAGAGTGCACATAAACCTCGTTGTCAATCTTCCATCAACCTTCTTCTTCACTCGCAATTTTCAGGATAAGAAAGTTGATTGATACCTAAGGTCTCCTATCTGCACTGCTTACTTAGATATGAAAAATATCCAGTAGAAAAAAACGATAACTATATTGAAAAATAAACTAATATCGAAGAGAAGCAAATTTTCTTCCTTTTGATACCACTTTCATTCTTCCATTTTTCCTCGAACTTATCTTGGAGGATTGGAGATCCTACCTATCAACCCTCGTAGCAAAGTAAAACCAAAAAATAGTGCAAAGATAGAGTGTATACGTTGTTATTCACCATTATACAATTGTGCAGAAAGGATTAAGAAGATAGTGTACACAAATAGGAAGGGGACATACGTGTTTTCTTGCCGGCTTGTTGCTACGAAGCTATCTCGTTGATGCTGCCTTAGACACGAGGGACATTCGACGATAGGACGAAGGGTCTATGTATATGAAGGGATCGATGGCTAGCCGAGAACTTGCGGAAATAGGGATTGATGGATGGTCATCTAGTGGCGAGTGTGGAAGGCGCCCCATACACCATCGTAGCTTTTCGCCAAAACAACCTTCCAACCGCTCTCCCCTGTCAGTTTTGCAGAAACTTTTTATACTAGTAAATCATAGTTATTTCGATAAAATCGAATGTATCAAAGTTAGATTGTCATCGTATTCATAAATATTTCATTTGTAGTTCGGTAACTACGGAATAACTACGGAATATTGATTTTCGTAGAAATGGAACGAAATATTGAAGAAGAATTTAACCTAAAGCGAATCATAGCCGGTGAATATTTATATTTTTCATTTTTAAATATATTTCCAGTTTTTATATCTTCGTATTCACTAACTCTTTTATATTTATCATGTCCATTATATCTGCTGTATTTTCTGCATTTAACACATCTATGTTTGCTACATTTTCTATTACGTTTGCTGTATCCACCACATATTAGGTCGTGCATGCAGTGCTAGCTATTTATGTATCGTGTAATGCTACCTATTCATCGTTTTAATACCGTGTCGAATAGTGAAGCTTCTAATCAATATTGAATCCAATCTGCCTAATCTAAATACAAAATCTAAAAAATTAAATATTAATTAGTACAGAGAACATATCACCTGCAATTTATTCGAAACAAATCCTAAACGATTAATATTAAAAATCCTTCAATATGAAATGTCAGGTTAAAGTGTCACATTCGTCTTGCGCCTAATACGAACCCTTAAATTCTCTAATAGTAATTTAACAAGAAACGTAGAGCTTTCCAACGCTCAATTAGTCACTTGAGCGATCAATTTGCGACTGATCAGAAATTCAGCACTTCATATTGCACGACCTATTTAGTATTCCACGTATCTCGTATATCTTCTACGTCGTTTCAACCACACAAAACTTACACATAAATCAAATCAGATCAAGCAAATTGTTACCTTCGATCACCCCATAATTACACCTGTAAGCTCACAAAAGAAATACACCCGGCTCTACGACCCAAATCTCTCAATCTTCTTTCGCTCTCCTTTCAGGACACAGAGAGAAAGTAGTTCCACTAGAGAGAACTGAATCCTACTAGCACGGTATTTACGATTCGATCTCTGTCCCAGAGGGCTGCTCCTCAGCTACTGTCCACCCGAATCTGTATTTTTCTCCAGGTCCAATGCTCGCAGACACTCTGTCTCACCTGGTCGTCTCATCCCGTTTCTCCTTACCTCCCGTCGTCGTCCATCGGTGTCCTTTTAATCTTTCCCGCCAACCTTCCACTCCAGATTTATCCCCGCCGATTCGTTCACGTTCCCGAGGCAACGAGACCCCGGCCTACAAGGGAATCGTCGCAAGTGAGTGTTGGTCAAGTCGACACGTTCAAAAGGCCGAGAAGCAGGGACAGGGAAGATGCGGTGGAAAAGAACTCTGTCAGTTGTCTAGACGAAGGCGAGCCTTCGAACGAGACAGCTCCTCTTCCCTGCTCGATACCGTCCCGTTTCAATTGCTGTCTCGCCTCCTTGCATCTCTGCTCGACCAGGGGAGTACTTTGCGACCAGACTGATGAATACCTTGATACCCGTGATCACTGGGTGCTTCTGCGAAGAACGGATCACGGAGGGATAGGCTCTTCACGGGGCATCTCAGAAACCACGTTTCAGAAATGCAGGATGTTTCGCGAAACTGGAAGGAGGTGTATGTGTATTTGAAACATTAGGTGGACAATTTAATTCGGTACCTTTTTATTACAAAGAGAAAAGAGAGAGAATTCTTCAGAATTCGTTAATTACCTGATAAATGGGAAAAGATTATTCAAATTAATGGAAATTATTGTGAATATTCAAATTGTTTGATTTTCTTTGTAAATAAACATAGAAGCTTGAAATCTTGTGAAAAAGGCACCGAATTAATTTGTACAGTTAGCTAATAATTAGAGGTAGGAGAAAATTTCAGGAGATAAAATTTTCTTCGTTTAAAATTACAATATTTTACGCGATTAAAATATTCTACATTTCTGCATTTTTGTGCATTGATGCGGTGGCAAAGTGTAGCTGCACTGGTTCCTTTTTTTAACGGGATTTGTGTATGCTTTTAAATAATAAAAATGAAAACGTGTATCTGAAGGCAGCCGTTATTTGTACTTATTGGTAAGGAGTAAAAGGGACTAAAATCTTGTTATAAATCTTTAGAAATGTTAGAGAAGCTTTCTTTGATTTCTTATTCCTACCTATATTATCAGATATTTGTGGTGAATGAGATTAATGGAACATCTGGTGCAACGAATTTTCAGACGTGGAATAAATATTCCACGTACTATCGAGTTGGAACGATTAATTTTAATTTTCATTCAAGATTAGAAGTTCGAGTAGTTTCGAAGAAGAATTACAGTGGTAAAGTTTTTCACACTCGATGAATTTGACGGACTTAAATATTTAATGCTTAATAATAAATTGTACACTAGATAATAAAGATACTTAAATGTTTTGAATATTTAAATTTGTCGAATACTGAAATATTTCAAATACTTAACAATTTAGATATTTAAATATTGACTGTACTTACTCTACAGAAATATTTTGTTGTCGCGTAGAAAATCGTTTTCTTCCCTTATGAAACGTCGAGAGTCGACAATTACAATAGAAGTCCTTGTGGAAGGATATCTTCTCCGTAGATTGCAGAGAAGAGGCGGTGTCGAAATTAAATTGCTCACGGCTCTTAGCCTACTAAAGTTCCCGATCGATCGTTATTAAGCTCTCTCTCGTTTTACCATTAACGACGACGTAAACCTGATCATTGAACAAATTTATATAGATTCTCGGATTGTCTCGCGTGAGCAACCATCGTTCGCCAGCTCTGGCGCCCAAAATGCGGCGAACTTGGCGAATTTCGTGGAAGATCGACGATAATGGCAGCGATGAGACGGAGAAAGGTGAAAGCGAATCGATTGAGAAACGTTCTAAGTTCCTTAAATTCTATTACACAATCACTTTGCACACACATAATTACTTTAAACCTTTCTGCAAGTTCCATATAATCAATTTTCGCATTCCAACATTCCAAAACCACAATTTCCCCGTTTCAATCCCGAAGAAAATTCTGATCTTTCGATTTGGAATTTTCTACAAATTCGCGATCTCCGTGTGAAAAATGTCACAGTTCGATATTTAATTCAATATCCGAGAAATGATCCGACGCAGGACTGAAAAATTCGACAAAACGAAGCACCGAAGAGCGGCGAGGGAAAAATTTCAATCCCACCCTTCTTCTTCTTTCGCAAGCTCGACATCCTTGATAATCGAAACGCGAGCTGGCGAAGGTAGGTGGTGTGAAAGGAGGGGGATGGATCACCGAATTCCGTACTAGATCGAAGATAATGGCAGCGATGAGACGGAAGAGAGTCGATCAGAGAAGTCACTTATCGACCGAAGGAAGCCGTTTAACGGTTCGTTACGGACGGAATTCCTTCTTATTTTATCCAACGCCTCGACTTCTTTGGCCAGCGAGTAAGGGGAACGATATTTCAGGAGAGACATTGGCATATCCTTTTTTGTTGCTATTATTATCAGCATGACGGAAATATCAAATCTTCCCGTGCATTGAACCTCTAATTGACGGACAGCTTATAATCGTTGAATGAATAACTACTTGAAAAAGTTAGATGTCCACTGAGATGGCATTCAATTAATACGTAAGCTTCAAGTATGGAGAATTCCTTTTGAAATTCCTTTGAAATTCCTTTTATTCCTCGAATAAATCCAATTACAAAATTTCACTTCGCTTTACAAACTTTACATTTCTCTTCTCAATTAAATACTAATTTTCTTTACTTACCAATTCCTCACACATCACGCAAAGGAATTATCAGAAAATTTCCTAACAAATTTTCGCCTTTCGCAAAACACAAATCGTTCTTGTGTGTACGCACAGAGTTACGAGGGGAGAGAATGAAAACAGACAAAAAAAAAAAAAAAATAAGAAAAACGACGAGGTGGAAACAGAACGAGGATGGGTAAGCTGATGGGGGTAGTTCCTTTCGCTGGACCTTCAATCTCTCCGCGTAAGTTCCAGTCCCGGCTGTTATCTTATCGATTGACTTTATTGCCTAAGTATACTCGGTACGTGAGTAGCTCGAGGGGAGCAAGTCGATTCCGTGCCAGACATTGAATCGGCCATTGCCGCGATGTCTAGTCATAGAGCCGGCAACGCGCCAGATGAATGGCACTTTACGACGCCAGCCTCGTTCCCCTGCGCACGTTCTGTACATTTACTCCTCTATGGATAACAGTTTCTCCATGGGAAGTTTCCATTAATCGCGTTTCTTCGCCGTTTATGACTGCAAAAGTAGATGGGACGTTTTAAATGATGACGCGAAACCTGTTGGGTGGTTTCGTAAACCACCGCAACTCTGAATTTCAAGTTAAATTAAAATTACGTATTCAAATATATCTCGATAGCATTGAACGTGGCCGCCCTTTCTAAAATATGTTTAAACGTTCAAATATTCTAAATGTACGAAATATTCGGCGTAATCCGAAATTCAAACATTTTGAATTATCCGAATTATTCGAATAGTTCAACTATTCACAGTTGAAATCTGAATTCTGCTGGTACTCAAATATATGGAATATTCGGATTTTCGTAACAGCCAAACCCATTACAATATTCAAATTATCCGAATTATTCAGATAGTTCAACCATTCCAAGATGAAATCCAAATTATTCGGATAGTTCAACTATTCCAAGTTGAAATCCGAATTCTACTAGGATTCAAATACACTGAATATTCGAATATACCGAATATGACATTAGAATATGAAATTAATAGAATATGGTATTAGAATAGAACGCGACAATTAACGAGTAACATAAAAATCCATGCGTTTAACGTGAAAATCGAGTGTAAAATGGACTGCACGGGAAATTCAAGAAAGGAGAAAGTTTTTCAATCATTTCACCACGAGTATTGTTCGTTTTAATCGCGGTCGACGATGCGACGAATTAGTCGTCGCTCCGCAAACCCTTTCTTCGCCACGTGGCTCGAGTCAACGAGCTTCTGAGAAGGGGCGAGAAAGCTTGGAAGCCGGTCGCGAGGTGCGAAAGCGTGCTCAAAGTATCGAGAAGCTGGTCTCGAGACCGGGAAAGAGCGGGAACGGGAGGAGTGGAAACGGCGAACGGAAGAAAAGGGACTAGTCGCGTTGCTGATGGAGGCGGGGCGAGAGTTTTCTCAGGGAAAAACACGTCTTCGTCTATTTCCCGAGCGGAGGAAATTCTTTGTGTTTTTAAATTAAGTTAGCCCACGGGAAAGCCGTACACCCGAACTTTTTCTTCATCCCTCGTTCACTTTGTACGCTCTTTCACCCCCGTTGTCCCGTTTGGGGTTCCTGAGAATGCCTATCACGATCATTTAGGGGAAAACTGTCCCTTTGAGAGTCTTCTCTATTCCACGCTGTATTTTTATTTTCATTTTCATTAAAAAAAAAGAAAAAAAAAATAGCAAAGTCGTTATATCGATATTTTGTGAAATTATAGCTCGGACTAATTTAATTTTTAACGTTTTTTGATAGAATTTTTATCGTGGTTTCTATCTCCTCTTTTCTTTTTTTTTTCTTTCTTACTTTTCACAGTTGAAGTTTTTCTTTTTAAAGAAAATGTTTACATTGCAGACTCCATTTACGTGGACTTTTTTAATTATCAACGTTAACATTGCGCTTCTGATGTTTCTGAGGAGAAATTGTCGGGTAAAATATTTTTTTGAGTGCAGCTGACGTTGTGGAAATAAAAGGACGAAGATGACGTGACGATACCAGATTCCAGGCTCTTAGGATCGCGTTCGTTTATATTCAAAGGTCCATTAACAGGGCTGCGTTAATTAATATTTAACTTCATGAACGTAGCAAAGGGTATTTATTATCCTTTGTATCAGGTGTCTGTAAACTATACTTGGGATGTGGTTAGGATAGCTTACTTCAGTTAATTTCTAATTTGTACATACACAGAGACGACTATACTAACGTTCATCCTTGTATTTAGTGCGTCACTTTGCTTGATCTTCTATCGATAGTTTCGGTAAACAGGCTCGCCAAATGAAACCAATGGTCGAGTTAGTTTCTGCTCGTAAACAAGCGGATCTCGCTTTCGAAGCCGCAGGAACCGAAGTTTCGATCCCAATTTCTGTATCCTCGAATCTCCTAGGTCTAAAATTTTCTAATTTCGAAATTGGAATACTCGTATTCCAAATTTTTCCATTTTCTAATTGCCTAAATTTCAAATTAGAGGAATATATTTTTTCCTAGGTTAATTTCTAGATTTCACAAAATTTCGTACTGTCACCTCTCCGAATTTCTGAATTTTTTAGTCTTAAATTTCCTGCACTCAAATTTAAATATTTTCATCTCTCTCTCTGTACTCTAATTTCGAATTCCAAATCTTTCTGTATTCTAAGATTAGAATACCATATCTTCGCAGGTTCCAAAATTTCTTCTAAATCTCTTTTCTTGTTATTAATTATTAATTTTTCTTTAATTATTAATTTTCAAATTCCTACTGAATTTTCAATTCTTAAATTCCCTGCGTTCTAACTTCCATATTTTAAATTCTCTCTATGCTCTAATTATTTCGAATTCCAAAGCCTCTTGTATTCTAACGTTAAAACACCAAATCTAGGTTTCAAAATTTTCAAATCATACTTCCTCTTAATTTCCAAATTTTCAGTTCCAAAGTCTCCTACATTCTAATATTAAATTCCAAATTCTTTCGTGCCCTCATTCCCTACATTTCGTGTACCTATTTTTCTTTGCATTCCCAATTCCAAAATCTCTAGAGCCCAACTTCTTTCATATTCCAACCTGCACGTTTCAAATTTAACTCTACTAAGGTTTATTAACGAAATGAGTTTTTTGCCACCGCGGTAAACAAAGACTCACGAGCTCTGTGATCACGGAGATCGCTTTGAGGATGGTTTATCCAACGTCCATCCGTCTGAACTGGTTAACGCGCCGCATTAATGGCTGTCACTCGGCCCGGATGAAAATTCTTGTTTACCTAATTAATTAAATCTCGCGTTTGATGTTTGCCACTCTGATGAAAGGAGTTAACGTCGTCGACTTGGCGCAAAGGATCCACGCTTCGCTGAATATCATTCTCCCTCCAAGGATGGAAATGTACTGCCAATTTTCCAACATCGTTCGAGTGTTTGCCCGGCGGCCTGGTCACGGACATCAAAACTGCGTCCGCGTTGAAACGCTTATTCTCTATCTATTCCGTTGAATCTCCCCTCTCGACTCTTCAATTACATCCGCGCAGTTTTGAAATATCAGGAAACAGTCATTGAAACACACCGTTCCGGAACGTGTCGTCCGCTTTCTATCCTGTAATTTCATCCTCCTTTCGAAAAACTTTTCTTACATCTCTCGTCTTATCGTCTTTGATGCTCTTACTGCTGCGTGCTTAGAAGGTTGATGAAAAGTCAGGTGCAACATTTATCAATTATGATAAGATAGTTATGATATGATATTAGGTCGCCCCGTAAGTTCGTGTCAGATTTTATAATTTAGATCAATATTTCCAACGAACCTTTGAATTTGATAGAAAAAAATGTAAACGCCTTCTCATTCAACAATTTTTTCCTATTTTTTTTGGTAAGACCATTATGTCATCGCTATAGAATTTCCTTGGATTTTCATAAAAATATTTTTCGCTTTCGGCACGAACTTATGGGATGACTTAATATATATAATAATATGTAATAACAAACAAAGTCCCGCACAAAGAAGAATTTCACTGCAGGGACAAAACTAATTTAGAAAATTAATTTTCTCGTGTTATTGGAAATATTTAAATGCCAAAACTAATGGAAATAATTTTTTTTTTAAATACCCCTACAATTTGCGATCGAAAGGGTTAAGAGTAATATTAGTATTTACAGCTTAAAAAATTTAAAGTAAAACGTTCTTAGGTGTAAAGTATGTTATTGTCAAGTTTGTCAAGTATTTAAAAATGCAAGTTACTTCAAAATTTACATTTTCAAGAGTGCACGAAGTATTTCAGTATTTACGACTATAAAGTACCACTTGTTCTCGAGAAGACGTAATTTTCTCTGCGCGGACAAGCTACGTGAAACTTTCTTGATCTAGCTTTTCAAGTACAGGTGGTGGTCGTTTTTAAATTACGTGAAAATTTTCGTTGTAACGTTATCGATTGTAACTCTTCGGAGGGCGAGGCAAGTAGAGAACGGATTTCAGATAAACGTGTATTACCAGCTCGGACTCTCAGGCGCTATTCACTCCTTTACAAGATTAAATCTCGCGCGCGCTGTACACAACATAATGCCGCGCGGAAAAATACACCAGGTTGGGGGTTTCATCTACGAAGCTAAAACTGTCTCGAGAAGTCTTGGAAATCGAGCGGGATTTCATCGTAGAATTCCGTAAAATCTACTCGAACGATTGCCAGGAACAATATATAAAAAAAGTTGTGGAAGAAGACAAGAGTTCGAAGAAGCCAAATGCCATTAGACTCATCTTCCATCGTTTCTTCAAAGAGAAAACGAAATCTGTAGAAAAATTGTGGAAGCATAACGAACCAATAGTACAGCCCATTCTTTCGTAAATATGTGTTCTGTGTCGCTGTAATTGTATACTTTGTGATATTATAATTTTTTGAAATGTAACAAAGTGTTATTTGAAATATATAGATTATTTAGACTTTTAGTCTGATATTCAATTGACTCCACGTCGATCCATCCCGGAAACGCGTGACGTTTAGCGAGCCTCAGAAACGTTCACGGTGAGCCACGTGGACAAAGAGTTGCGTGGTTGCTTTTCACAGGAACGGAAACAGCAATGACCCGTGGAAAGCGACGAGACATTCGTACGGCAATCAGGACGAAGCACGGGGAACCATTCAAGTTGTGGGCTTTCATCGTCGCTTTACAAGTTCCACCACTTTCCGCCCTTCGCGTCTTTTCCGCCGTGTGTCTGTCCCTGGCCTCCTCTCCTCTCTTTCTTCCATTCCCCTCTGCAAGAACCCTCTTTTCGCATTGGACACTCCCCCCCCCTACTACCTCTCTTTTGCTACACCTCTATGTCACCCTTTTCCATCCCTCTTTGAGCCTTTCCGAATTGTATATAAAGTGGCGCTACTAAATTGGAAACCGCAGCTTTGTCGATGCTATTGCTACCCCCTTCTCTTTACCCTGCCCGTTTCTTTCCTCCCCATTGAGCCAGTGTCTGCTGCCCCTGCCACTTTCTTCTTCACGCTCCTTTTCTCGTTCGAGCCGCTCCTGGTCAGGATGGATCGTTGTTAGAGTTGACATTGGGGCTGGATTTATTGGCCACCACCCGTTTTTCGAACCTTCACCCCGTGCTGGACTAGCATGAAAGGCTCGTCGTTGGATTTCATGAGTGGAAAATTCGTCTCTGTTCAGACGCTTTGATAACTTTTTTTTCACACGCTACCAAGGAGATTCTACCTGATTTTCACTCTGTATGGTACTTAGTGTGCGGAGCTGGAAAGAAGTCCAGCAGGACGACACAGGGTTAAGAGGGGTATAATTCGTTGTGACTTTCTCGTCACGAAATTTTGTAAGATCCGATTCGTCGATGTTATTGCGTTTGGCTAATAATGACAATACAGTAGGGATATAAATTAAGTGGTGGTTAATTTTTTTTCTTTTATCTGAAATCTTAGGGTTAGTGGTGCTTGATCCTTAAATTACTAATTGTAGGAACCGACGACGGAAAAATATTGAGGGCCTCAATAACAACGGGAATCGAACCCGGAACCTTCGGCTTAGCAAGCCGAGGCTTTGCGCGCTACGCCAACCACTCCCTCTCTATTCTCCCGTAGAGGTTTCCTATTTTTGGGTATGGAGGCCCCGATACTACATAATTCTATGTATCATGCAGGATAAAATTTTGAAAAATTTGTTAGCCTGATGTTTTACTAGAGTAGGATGAATTTAGGGAGTCTAGCGATGTTATGAATATTTAGTATGCCATAATTTTCTATGTCACTGACTAGTGTGCTATCATGTTAGCGATTGAAAATGTTTTGGGCAAGAGCTTTGATGTGTGTGAGTAGGTCCGAGTGTTAGTTTCTGCGTGCAGTTTGTGGACAGGGTAGTTTCTTGATGCAGTAAGGATTATACGTAGGAATCTGTTTTGGATTCTTTGTGCTTTGAGTGTGCGTGATTTTTCGCCTTTCGTACGGGTTTTCTATCGTTCTTCTAAATCTCCTATAGGTACCAGATAGGTTTCTGATTTTTTCCAGATAATTTTCTCCTGGTTGTTTCGAGCGTTTTCTTCGCTCTTTCTTCTTCTTCTTCTTCTGTTTTAATATTGTAATGGACGGCGAGGAGAGACGAGAGCTGAAACGGAGCGAGAATGTTTATGTAGATTTTGCGTTTGGTTGGCGATCGTGGTAACTCGTTAAGCGGAGAGCTGTTAGACTTAAGTAATTGCTATTCAATGTTAGCTGTTTTTTTAGTGAAAATATTTTCTTGCCGATTTTCTGGATTTGAAATTTTAGACGATTGTTGTGCAACGTGTGATGGTTAATCGTGAAAGAATTAAATATAAGGCGAAAGTTACTTAAAAATTTCATTGCTTCAACAGGTTTCTCATTAACTCACTCACTTGCGATTCTATAAAGAAACATGTCGGTACTCCTTCAAACGAACTCTGAAAAATATCAATTTGACGTTAAGGTTAGAATTGAGAAAAGAATTTTCATAAATAATTACATAAAAATGAATGCACGCGTTTAATAGTAATGACTCAACAGTCAGCCGTGGCATAACGAGTTTCACAACGCGTTGAGCATCAAGTTTAACAAACTCTCTATTTGATTGTGAGGCATTGCAAGTCCAGTGGAATAATGAGAAATTCAGTCAGCTCTCGTATAACCAGAACGTCGATTTCCACCACGAACGAGTATAGATGAATATCAGACAGTGGCTTTAATATATGTGGGGCCTGGTTCACCCGGAATTAATTAAGACTGTTCTGCAAACGTCGATTGCCATCGTTTAGAAATGCCCGATAACGAATTATCGCGCGTTACTGCTGCTCTCCATGGAACGTGGAGGGATTTATACGATATTTTCTTGCCGGGCAAATAAAAATAAGTTACTTAAAGGACACACAATTTAATACTAAATTTTTTTTTTGTAAATTGTAACAAATTAAATTTGAATTTTGTAAAGGAGATTTTGAACGAGTCTAGAAGGACGCCAAAATAATTTCAACGACGCTAAAATGATCTTGTATGATTTAATCTAAATCTAAACTAAAATAACTGTGGCTTTGCATAAATTCCAAATGATTCTGAAATTACCTTAATATCCAAATCCTTGCGATATTTTTTGCATTTATTTCTTTCGTTCTATTTTTCAATTTCCTTAAAAAGAAACACTATCGAAACCAGAAGGTCCTGAAAAATATCCTCCAACAGTTTCCCCATTCCATAGATTCAAATATTCGCCTTAGAATCATGTCGGTAAAACAATGTCGACCATAATAACGCTCGTTTCGTATAAAAATATCGAATTTCCAAGGAAGTTACGCTGTTTGAAAACGAGTGTCGTTCAAAGCTATAGAAACTATCAAGCTATCTCAATACTTCTATCTTCAGCGTTCACCGCAATGTATTCGATACAAACACAAAAGCAACGGTCCCCCTTATCACGCAATCTTATACATTTCCGAGGCCTTCGGGAACACTGTACAAACGTCTCGAAAGACACTCGAATGAAAACTCATCGAACTTTTCCTTCTATTGCTTCGCGGTAATCTCTTCTCGCTCATTGACCTTACAGAAGCTACGACGACGATCGACGAACGTGGTATTTCACGATATCCTGCTGATGGTGGTAGCAGCGGAAGAGAAAAAAAATACACGTCTCCTTTCTCCTATGGTCTCTCTCTCTCTCTGTCTTCTCTCCGGTGGATTTCATCCGGCGATATTATAACTCTTGGGAAAGGGACGCGTTCTCGAGTCGTTGGAAGAATGGCGGTATCGACGTCTTCGGATTAAAGTTAATCCGGTTGAATCGGCATTCTCGTGGAAACCGCCGGCGTGGTGCACTTTAGCTGATTGCTTGATTTAACGTAAACGGAGGAACAGCCACCATGAAGGCAGAGAAAGAGAGAAAGAGAGAGAGAGAGAGTGCAAGACGAGCCAGAAAATGCGCTTTGCTTTGTTTGCCCTCACGATATCGTCGTGGACTTTCGTTCCATCCGCGATTCCCGCACGCCACGCCGTCTCTCATAAGGACATTTTCCCTCTATGGGATGCGACAATGATTACAGTGGCTACAGTTGTAGAATTTCCTCCGCCTGGTTGAAGAATGTTTAATATTTAGGTGTTCCTTCTACTTTCCGAAGAACTTGATGAAAAGGCCGAATTTACGTGAAAAAATAAGTTGAAGGTGTTGAGTAACGTTTTCTCTGCGGGAGGTTCATTCCAGAGTAAATCGACGTTGAAGATTCGTTGAGTAACTATTACAATGTAATATTCAAGCGTACAAAAGGGATATCCTTGCACACATTATTTCTACAATATTTTCGTAGAATTATTTCAAGAATTTTGGTAAATAGAAGTGATAATATTCTTAGTCCTAGTTCACTATTACCGTGTAATATGCAATTAAATAATTTGATGTACTGCTGGAGTTGAAACGACGAGAAATGAGGAATGTGCTGAATTTTTCACATTTTAATTTTCCATCGTATTTATCTTACTTAAATAATAAGTGACAAATTTGTTGGTCCAATGCAAGTTTCTCCCCTTTGGAAACTGCTACGAGTCCACTTATATTCTACTATTACAACATTTTTATAAATTACTAGAATATCACTGATTTTCTGACGCTTCTTACAAACGATCGCTAAAATTTCAAAATTTTCCTCTCGAGCGAACGAATCGAGAAAAATTAGCTCAACAGTTTCCTTCTCAAAGCTTGTTTTTACCTCAGCGCAGAGATTGCAATTTTCCATTAATAACTCTCGATTAACAATTCCGAGTGACAAATATTATTGTAATTACTGTTAATTGTTTGTTCGATTGCTCCTTCCACGAGGATTAACCTTATTTTCGATAAAGGAATTTAATTACCATCGAGTTATAATTGCATCGCGGACTACGTGAATTTATTCTGGAAAATATGGGAAAGAAACGTCCAGGGGGGTGAATGGTATAAAACGTAGACGCACGATTAATTTACGATCGATAAGTCGCAATTTGCGTAAATGCTCGGGAGTTGCATCGGCGACAGCGACGAAACAAGACGCGAAATAAGTGTTTCCACGTTTCGCGAGACGGTCCCCGGGAAATGAAAGGTATCTCGAAAATGGATAGAATTTATTCCACGGAGAAGCTTCGAGGATAGCACGAAGATACGAATGCTGTCTCGCTGGAAAAATTTCTCCTCTGATAGATTCTCTGCCGTTCGTAGAATACTCTTCCAGATGGTTATTTTCTTTTTAACAAAAGAAGATACAATCAAGAGTTTTACAATGTTCTTCGTATACCTTTGAACAGTTCGAATACTTCTCCATCGACGTGATTTCGCCAAATCCACCAAAGAACATGAGAATATTTTTGGTAATAAATGGAAGCAATTTTTCGTAGAGGTACCAGAGAGCGAAAAAGGACGATGTTACTCTTGTTGATTTAAGTTTATCATGCGCAGAAGTGTTGATATTTGCACAGGTATTACGGTTGCTTGGCATTGCTGATATATCTGGTGAATTTATTTAAGATTAATTTTATTTTATTTCAGATTAATTTAACTTAATTTATTCTACTATTTATACTGTATATATTTTATTTTACAAAATTTTGTACGGTT
>NW_017100710.1:1085282-1099016 GCF_001263275.1 Habropoda laboriosa | reverse complement strand
AGATGTTTAACGTGAAATTTTTGATAAACTAAACATATACTTAATTTCTCAACAAAATTACTGTGGCAGTGAAGCTGATAGGCTAATAGATTCATTATTACAGGTTTGCTAGTTGAAATCCCATAGTAGTCACTTTAAAATTTGTTTTTTATAACAGTAGTCATAATTCATCACTATCGTAGCATTTTTGTAAATGTCAGTGTAACAACAAATAAAAACTACTACAAAATTAAATTATAATTGTACAAAAATAACAGCGCAAACTATTATACTTTATACGAACCTGAACGAACCCACGGAAAACACCTTTTTCATCAAGGACTATGAAGACCAATAGTGGAACAGATAACAACTTAATTCCCTTCCTTACAACTCTTTCCAGTCTCGAAGGGCCACTGTGTACAGGAAGGCCAGGGAAATCGAGACGGCGTCGTCAGCCAGCGAGGAAGACATATTGGAATTCCGGAAAATTCAGCCCGGGACTTTTCCCCTGCACAGCTTTTTGAATCACGCGAACCATCGTCGCGTCAGCAGCCGCCTGTTTTGGAATTGGGACAACGGCGAAGATGTCGTCGTACGTGATTGAATATCGATTATGTGTCGGGATCTCTTCTACTTGGTAGCGTGGTTAGCCGAGAACAAACCACTGGGGATGAAGATCGAAGAAACAGAGGGATTCCGGAGCGAACGATCCGTGAAAACCTTTTCTTTCAATGCTTAGTTGCGTGTATCTTTCTCCTGTCGCGAGGTCCTCCATTTCCCTGCTCCTTTTTGCACGCCAACTTTATTGATCAATTGATTTCTGCTAACCGATCCTCCAATTGTGATCGATGGATCAAAGTTGTATTGGTCATGTCCATTACCTTGGAATAACTCTCGTCATTTTTTGTCAATACCGGTGAGAAGAATTTAAATGTCATTACAAGCGTGACATCCTGTATATTGTATAATGCCTATTTATTCAGACTGGAACGATCTAGTTTTATGCGAGGATCTTTAAGAATTATTTTTATGTCAGAATTTTTGAGAACTTCTTTCTCAACTAAATTCTATAACACGAGTGAAAGATCCCTCTTTACCGTAGCTCAGAAAAATTTCAGGTGGAACTATATGGAGGCAATGGGCAATTATAACTGGAAAAGGGGCGGAGAAAATCCGATCAGAGTGATTCGTAGTCGTTAAACAACTACGATTATAGGTTTGTTCGAGGTAGAACGACATTAATGAGAAATGAGTTCGGAGCTTGTTAAACTCTAGTTCGCCCCCTACTCCAGTTCGTTCCTTCGCATTCTAGGATACTCGTCACAATGGTCAATGCATCAGAGTTTCAATGTACATATCGATTTGTCTTTTGGACAGAGAGAAAGAATACCCAGGGCTATTCGACGCGCTTTCAACGTTACGACGACGTGTCTATCTTTCTTGTATCGCCAAATTGGATTTGCATAATCGTATTTAGCGTGAACGTAACGAGTCGGTTCACAGTTTACCGCTGTTTCAACTCTTAACATTTTCGATAACTGAAAACGATCAGGAGCTTATTTACGAGGAATTGTATTTAGATAAAACCGGATGAAACAGAACTCTGCTATTTCTTTAGTGTCGTTTATGTCATTTGAATGCTTTTCTGCATTTTTTATGGAATATCGCGTGCCTGGAAATGCTTAACTGGCTAGTCTGGTCGATCTTTATGACATTTCGAGAATTTAGAATTCTTATTTTCTGTTATTGAAATCTCATTGATGGATCCGAGGATAGCAGAAAGTCAGAGTTGACAAGGTGAGATCAATTTGACTAAACTCAGACTAAGCCGGAGTTAAAAGAGCCCGGAATTTATGGATCAGTTTCTTGGAACAAAGAGGACTTTGTGTAACGTTTTGCAAGAAGAACAGTGGAGAAAATTATTGTAATTTTAAGCATTGGAAACTTGTAACCTCATTCTTGCTCTAAAATTTTCCAAGGATTTCTTGAAAGGAGACACGAACGAGTATTAGAATTTTCGGGGAATAGAAAGGGATGAAAAAGGTCCATCAGGACCTTAGAATCGAACAGTCAGAAAAATCAGGAGCTATCAGGCTTCGTAAAAGTTTTAGTAAGAAGCACTTAGGCTTGAATATCAGTTGAGAAATTATTGGTTACTCCTTCGAACAATTTTCAATTTTTCAATTTTTAAAAAGTTTGAAATTTTCGATGATTACGAATCGACATAGCAAAATCGATGCACGATTATCGATCATATCGATGAAGTTGGAGTTATAGAGATCGTGGAAATTCCTCGTGAAAGGAAAACTAGCTATCGAGTTTCTTCGTGTGTGCATTAGAAAACTGATCGTAAGTGGAGATACCGCTAGTTGGCAAACCTTTCTAAAATATTTACTGAATACTCCGCGTCAGGTGTTTGACTTTCGAGGCTGTCATCTATTGTACAACTTAAACACCATGTTTACCCACGCTGGCTGGAAACTGTTCCTGATCGTTTTCATGCAGCTTTGCAACAAATTGCATTGCATATCTACTTATTGTCATGAAAATTGTCACATTCCACTGCGACAACCTAGTAGATATTATTTTTCATACATTTTTTAACATTTTCTAGGATTTTCCCTACTTTTACAGAAAAATTGACAAAAGTAAAAAATATGCTCGTGTATTCGATCAATCTTCAGTATCGATTTACTGGGAAATGAAGTTTTGTATGACAATTTCCCACTTATTTTTTTGCGTAGATTCATTCCATTTGGGGTTGTAACATTAGTTTAGAAATACTCTGCAGGGGGTTGGTTCAAGCTGATCTACTAATATTCTTTAAATAATCATAAAAATTGATTTTTCTGAAATCAGAAAAAATTGTGGAAATAATGTGTGTAAGGACCATAAGGCGCAAGCTAGGGCCTCACTCTATGGGGCCACATTTTAAAACCTTATTCCTCACAGAAAACAATATAAAAAACAATCCACTTATAGTTGCAAAATACTTATTTTTAAATATTAAATTCATGATACAAAAACAAGAGGTCTCTTAGAACGGAAAAGCCAAATTTATTTAAGGCTTTGCTCTTTTGAGGCCTCGTAATGATGTTAGATCTAGGGCCTCCAAAAGTATAAATATCCTTTTTGTATACTTGAATGTACGTTATAATAGTTACTCAGCGAATCTTCAACATCAATTTACTCTGAAACGAAGCTTTCCACGAAAAAGTGTTACTCGACATGTTCGACTTATTTTTTCACCTAGATTCACTCCTTTTCAGGCCGCACCGTCAGTTTGGAAACAGCCTGTAGAGGGTTGATTCAAGTTGATCCGACTACTCTGCACTTCTCTAAACCAGAGCGACCTCGATAGTTGACTGGAGATCCAGTTTTCGCAGGTTCGATGATGCGAGACCCCTCTTTAAACGCAGCCCAGCTACTAATCAATTTTCACCTTGAGAGCTAGGTCTAATAGATTCACGCTTCGTATCAGATCGCTACCGGTCGTATTTTCCCGTCCCGGGGCCGCAAGTCTAATGGCCGGTTAGTCGACGATCCCTTTCGAGTTCTCGAGAACGTTCATGCCGGATCTCCGTGAGGATGGAAGTGAATTCGATTCCTCGAGAGAATCCAGTTTCTGTCTGATGCCCTTTCTTTTCCGCTCGTTCCGCCGGAGATTCAAATCTCGAATCGATCGACTCGAGACCACTTTGGCGTCGATAGAGTCCCTCCGTTTGGTCGGTCTAACCTTCTCCCTTCGTCTTTACTTATCCAACCGGACGATACCATCGGAAAATAATCCAGTGGTTTCTTGCCCTGCACAGGCTTTCGGGGAGAACCGTCTTATTATACTCGACGACCGGGATTACCGCGACCGGTTCAAGGTCGCTTCATCGATCCCACTCCAAAGGATTTCCCGGAATTTCGTGGTTATCACTTTCGCTCAAACCCGCTTGATCGTGGTTCGACGGCTTTCCCCTCTTCGATTACTCTGTAGCCGAGTAGTGTTCACTTTTCCTACGCTTTATTTCCTAGGTTTTATAAAAAACCTGTTGAGGTACAGATAAAATAACGCGTAGAAAATGAAAAGACGTACTGCAAAGGAAAAAAAGAGTGAAAATGAAAGAGAAAAGAGGAAAGACTTAATTATCACCAATTAGGTAATATCGTATGCATATAAAATTTTCAGAATGCTTGTTGAGAAGAAACCAGCAGAGAAATCAAAGTAATCTTTGTAAAGATTAGCCAAACCACTGAGCGTGGATAAAAGTCCATCATTTTGGTAGCTGTAGGAATTTCACGATGATAACGTAAGTAAATAATAGTAAGGCTGAGTGTACTATGTGTGATTTATGATAAGGAAGTTATTTCTTTTGTAAATATCGTAATTACAGCATGTCTGACAAAATACGTGAATATGTTCAAGTGGTTTGAAAAGCAGTACGTCTGTCTCCTGATAAGCTGTTTAAACATGACCTAGACATGTGTATATATTGAGTAATACATCACATATGCTTGATGTGCATGCCACATTCCTCCTGTAATTTTACCGAAATAGATTTTATCTTCACTCGATCTTAACGAAATTACACTAATTACCAAAAAAAAAAATATTTTCCAAATTAAATAACAATCACCAGCATCAAAATTAAAATTAAAATACGTTCCTTGTATCACACCCGAATTTCTGCAGGAAATCAATCATAAAAAGGACCATTTTCTGATACAGTATTACAGCCTGTTTTAACAAAACTCGAGGACCTGAATATTTCCTCAGGTTTTTAATAATACTAGAAAATATTTAAGACATAATCTGAATGGTTTTGAAGGAGAAACATAAAAAAAATTTTACATGGTCCGCTTTGTTCGAATTTTTCAAGATAATCGGTATTAAATCGCAAAAGAGTATATATGTATTTGCTGCTATTGCATCTCGTAGTCAATTTATCAAAAGTGGAAAATAGATTTGGAGATTTTTACCTCGTAACACCGAAGATGGTTTATTTGGCGCTTATTCTCCGCATTTTTCCTACGGTGCACTCTTTACAAGGATGCGGTACAGGCGATTTTTCTCTTTTCATTATCTCTTTCGCGCCATACGAGCCCGTTCAGAGAAGGCTGAGATAAAACACGATCCGAAGCGCGTGGTGGTTCGAGGTAGGCGCAACTCCGAAGGAAAATATTGACCTTTCCGCGGAAGTTGTTCAGAAATCTCCGCAAACTATACCTGGAGTGCCACCTGAAAGACGGCTTCGGCTTGTTTTCACAGTTGGCGGTGCTTTTGTTAAAATCGACCTAACGTCTACAACGTCAGACACCGCGAAACGCGCGTGTGTGAAAAGAATTTTCGGCTCTGTCAATTCCTCTTCCTTCTTTCGTCTAAGTTGCACACTTTATTTCGAGGATATTCTCTTCGTATCGAATTGATTTCCTTTTTTTTGTCAATAATAAGTCAAGAGGGATATCGGTTAATTTGTGCCTTCGAGAAGAGTTAGCTACTTTATGGCCTCTTCAAAATTAGAATCAGTGGTTATGGCATTGAATGACTCAAGGATATTCTTATCTTTCGTCTTGCTAGTTACGTTCAGTGCTACTAAACTGATAACGAGAATCTTGAGGATCCACTAAATTAACTGAACAGGTAGAATGTCTGAGATTGGATCGATTGTGACTGGAGCAATTAAAACGGGCCACTAAATCGTTTGAAATCGCCTGTCTTACTGATTTCTGACGCCGTTTCCCTTCTGTACCTTCTTATTTCTTGAATAAACTTCGCGGAATATCACCCTGGGATTACTTCGTTCTAATTGCCTCCTAATTGAAACTTAACAAACTTGCTAATGCAGAGGGCTACGTTTTCCTTTTTTATACAGAATATCGCGTGGAATTTTTATGGGGCGGAAAAAAGGGAAGATTTCACTCTTCAAATATTAAATCGTTGTTAAAAACAATTGGAACTTTCTGTCATAATTTATACGTACGAACAGTTTACACCGACAGATGTCTTCCAGTGTATAATACTTTTCTCTAGTTAGTCAATTTATGCGAACGATCCGAGGTTTGTACCGCGCTATTGCTATTCATTCTCGAACAAAATCTCATCTACCTGTCTCTCTTCCACGAGTATTGCTTAATGATTCGGTCTCATCAACTTCCGTCTTTCGTTTTAATCTCGATTCCTCTCGTACAAAGGTCATCCTTTTTGCGTCCCCGTCCATCCTCTTCCACGATTTCTTTTTCGTCCTTAATCTCCCTGTCTCCTTCTGCGTCACGAGCCATTTCAACTCTCCGTATTTATGCCTCCGTTTAAGACGTTCCCTCCTCCTCCTCATCCTTTTCTCCTGCTTCTCCGCCAACCATGCCGTTTTATCTGAATTTTCCGTCATTTAATCAGTCACTGTCTCAAAGGAGTTCATCGCTTAATTACTGCTATTGCTGCACCACTGTTTTACGTAAGTAATTATCGTCACGCGACTTGCTTTCCACGAGGACAGTGAAACAAACCAGCAGACAAGAGGTGGACAAGGAGCGTTTGGCAAAACGAACACGATCTTCGGGTATTTAACTTCTCGAGGAACGATTGCTCCTTGGCGGAATTGATTATTTTTGCGGGGCTTGGATCACGGGAAAGACATCTGTAGAGTGTGCGAGATTTTGGGAGATGTATTATCACGATTATTCTGTGATAAATTTTATTGGATATTCCATATTTCAAGTTGAAAGGATTTGAATTTTTACTGTTGATACCTTCTATTTTATTCTACTTTTTATGTTATTACAATTAGTGTTATTAAAATTAGAATTCCATATATATTTTTTCTGTAGTAGTTTCTATATTACGTTTATAGTATTATGATTACTGTTGCTATTTATACTATTTCTAATAAGCTGCAGGATAAAGGAAAGACAGAAGAGACAATCCCAAAGCAGTTATACCTTTAATGGAACTCATTTTTTAATACTCAGAAAGGATTTATTTGCTCCTAATGAAAAAATACTATTACTATGAATATTACAGTTATTACTATTATCAGTACTAATTTATCATATACTGCACTTAGTTCAGAAGTCACCTTACCCTCCTCTATTCATTATTTTTACCACTGCTCTCAAATAAAAAAATCTACTTCGCGTCTGACTTAACATGTTCATGTTCCACTTACCAATGCACTATATTATACAGCAACCGTTTCCTTCCTCTTATAATCGTTTTTACATTTTTTCCACTGATTTATCATGCTCCATGCATCATTCAGAATACTTCCTATCATCCTTAATTCCCTATTTTTACCACTGACTCTAAAACAATAAACTCTACCGCACGTCTGATCTAACACGTGCACATTCTACTTACAAAGACTTCACAACAATTCTGCATCTCAGAGCCAGACTAACCGAATTCAATATTTTTCAAAACTGAGTTGTATACATCATCTTACTGCTCTTTCTCTACTTTATTAAAGTCACAGGGAACTATTTACACTCTACAATAAACAAAAACAAATTTAACTATTCCAATTACTTCAAGTATAATGCAATGCTGTTTTATATATGATCGCTGATGTTTTTCTGTTCTCCTGTAAAATTAAAATAAAGGACTTGGGTCAGTCTATCTCTGAGGTATAGATTTCAGAGATACATTTTTAATTAGGCCAATAAGTTACTTGGATCAGTCCAGCTCTCAATTACAGAATACCTTTTTCCTACAATCACTTGTACACATTTCCCACGAAGACTACCTTCGGTTCGCCACCAGAAATTCCAAAATTTTCATCGACCCACGTATGCTCACCGGTAACCGACTACATCGTGTCCCTGTATCGGCTTCTAGCCGTGTGGAGGCGCGTTCTCGAATGCTTCCTCCATCTTTATTCTCCACGGGAACCTCGGCGCAACTTGTCGCTATTCATTTACCCTTTTCCCTCTTCCCGTGGGAGACGATTCTCAGCTCTCTTGCGGGACACTTTCAGCCTCCGGCTCCGGACCGGAGACGTTTTGAGAAAGTGCGAACGATTGGGATTGTCTCGTCCTTTACGCCGTGAAAGGACGGCCACGGCCTCGATGCACCTGAGACGGGGAACAAAGGATCGCGATATTTTTCGCCCGGGGGAAACGGAGAGCCGACAATTACGATGATCGATACCGTCTTTCACGGGACCATTAAAACGCTTCTTCTTTCCTTCTTTTTATTTTCTTCATCTTCATTCGTCCTATTAAATTCGTCATTTCAGAATATTTTTCTTTTCATATAGAAGATGGGTCGCCTCGGGTGCAGATACATCCAGATAATTGTTTTTTAATCCCTTGATAAGTATAAGTCAAATGTTTTCGAATATTCGGTATACAGGGTGTATCTAAGAGGTTCGAGCAAAATTTTGGGTATAATTTTCCAGTTTAAAGACAAGAAAAAAAGTTCATACAAACGTATATTTTAAAACGCATCTTTATCGAAATACTATCGAAATATTACCATTAATTTAGGAATGTTTGCTAGAAAATTGGGGAAATATTTAATAAAATATTTCACTATATGTCTCGACACAATTTTTGCAAAGATATATTAATCTTAGGTGTTTTTCTAGAATTTATTTATTTGTTTATTTTTTTTTTAGATACATACTGGAAATTAAATTAAACCAGTTAATTACTATTTCGTTAATATTTCGGATTTCCTGAAACTTTTTCACAGGTACATCGTACAATAAACGATAATAAATTTCTTCTGAATAAAGAATCCAATAAATTTTCCCCTTTAACGCAAACTTTGGTTCAGAGAAGCTAGCAAACTTTCCTTCTACCGATTCGACAACTTGTTTTTTTTTTTTTTTGAATAACGGCACAGTGGGCGATGATAAAAGGAAATTTGCAGGTTTTCTTAAATTTACCAGCGTCTTATGTACGAAATTCAGCCCCAGTAATCCAACGTTGCTTCGTAGTTCCGTAATCAGGTGAAGTAGGGCGCTATAATTACAGACGCAATTTGTTTCGAGCGTCGATGCACGACTGCTTGGAAGTAGCTCAAGGATCATCGTCTCCTCTCCGCCTCTCCTGTTCCGCCTCCGTGAATGCGAGCAGAACCGACAGAGAGAGGGCTAAATACCTCTGAAGTGAAACGCTGTCGAAGTAAACGGTGAATCTCGATCGGTCAATGCTCGTGCCCTGAGTGTTTCTAGTTAACGACGATTGTTCTCCCCCCTTTTACGATTTTTCGTACCTTTAAAATGGCCACCATTTCTTTTCAATGGCAAAACATTTATTTCCAACGTAAATAAAGGAGAATTCAAGCGAGACCATTGTTAATCAGTTTTTTATTTTTATAATCATCGTGTTTATTTGAATTATTAAAAATAATTATTTCAGTATGCATCACCTGGTACTCTTCGCAATATTCAGATTTTTTAATGTAAGTAGTTTAGTCGGGTGGATAATCAATGATACTTGGAAGCATCGAATAAAATGTTACGATTTAAGTTCAGCAAATATTTGTCTTTCGAAGGCAGAAGAATGTTCAAAATAGAAGAAATAAATATTGGAAAATTAATACCATTCATTATTAAACAAGTTTTCAAGCTAATGTATGGAGAAGTTGCAATGAAAGTCTATTCAAGCGATTTTTAGTCGTTAAAAAGGTCTCCATCAGCGTCTATCTCGATTTTCATAATAGCCAAACATATCGACATATCACAAAGACACATTAATGCACCTTTTATCCTCTAATTGCATCAAGAAATCCGATTTATTTATTTATGCATCTCATCGATTGTCGAAATCTTTCTCGTCTCAGTAAAAGTTGCTTCAATCCCAAATAAACTTCCATTTCGAACGAACGTCAAGTATGCCTGGGCAAACGAAAGATGCTAAATGAAGCATATAACGTTTCCTGATTGAAAGGCGTTATTGTTCGAAGGGTTTACTGTTCACGATTGAGTTAAAGAAAGAATGAGTATAGTGGAACTGTGTTTAAATTTGAGCCTGAGTCTGTACTGAATCTGAGCCTCAACTGATTCTAAATTTGAGCCTGAATCTAAGTTTGAATCTGAGTCCGAACTGAGTCTAAATTTGAGTCTGAATCTGAGCCTGCACTAATTCTGAGCTGAGTCTGACCCAAGTCTGAATCTGAGCCTAAGTCTGAGTTGAGTCTGACTCCGAGTCTTCTGAGTTTAATCGTGAGCCTGACTCTGAGTCTAAGTTTGAGCGTGAGAGTGTCACGCGAGTAAATGTACACGTACCGCAAATAAAATACGTCAGCCTAAACCTGTTACAGGGAAAAGGGTGAGTTACTATTATATTTAATCCTGCCATTTTTCACCTGCAGATATTTCATTGGAGTCACACGCTGATACGATTCTATCTAAAAGAGACTGAGGCCAACCAGTTCCGCCCGCTAGAACCGGAAACGTCGTTAATCAGCGGAGAGTGTATAAAGTTGGCGAGCAAATAAAGTAACCGGGCAAACGTCCCGACGTGGAAAATTACTTCCACGATGACGACGAAAGGGCGGGATGAGAGGGAAAGGGAACATAAGACGAGGTGTCGACGGCAGTCCGAGAAACGGCTGGAAATAAGAAATGTCATTAAAGTTTCTCCGGAGCCTATGTGTCGATTCTTTTCCTATCACGGTTCCGCCCTTCGAGTTCCACACCTTTTCTCCCTCCACTTCCTTCTCTACTTCTTTGATTATTCCTCATTTTCATCGACCGCCTAGCGAACCTAGCCGGTGATATTTGCATTGGAAATTTTCGGAACGGAGAGGGGACAGTTAGATAGCCATCCGCAACCAGACTTTCTTTTCCTTTCTCTCTTCTTTTTTACCATCTCCTTCTTCGTCTTCTTTTGTTGGTCTCTTCGGTTTCCTCCACTTCTACGCGTTTATCGGTCGCGAAGTTCCTAATTGCGAGTCCTCGATTGGTTATTCAGCGCCTGGAGAAATGAGTGTGCTTGAATATTTTCTTTCACGGTTTTTTTTTTCCTTCTGCTTTGAATCCTGTTGCTATTAACACCGTGAGGTAAGGTTCTTCTATTGGATCTCTTAGTTTGAGATAAAAGAACGGTTTGTATTGATGGTTTGGTAGGAGTTGTAATGTAAGTATAGAGTCTTGAGTAAATCATAACTTTTCGAGTATCAAAAAGTACAGTTTTCAGGAGTATTAAGAAACGATGTTGTATTTAACTATCGTGCAGTTATGGTTGAGGAAGGACAGTGTATACGTGTTAAAGAAATATAGATATGAGTACATTTGAGCATTTATCGGTGCAAAATAATTTTTATCAAGACATTTTGTATATCAGACTAAAAATTAAGAAATAAGAAATGAGAAATGAAAATGATGTACAATGGTACTGTTGAATTTCGCGCCGGGAAGTCGGCCAATGAGGTGAGCACCACGAGCGCCGCCTGGCTTTCCTTTGGTGGCAATCGAGCGGCGTGTGTGTCATGTGCGTGCTGTAGGTTTTGTGCGTGTTAATTAGCGTGTTTTAGTGGATAGTGTAATAATAATAGCAATGTAAGACTGCATGTATATTATAAGTTTAAATACATATATATAAGTTAATAGAAACACAGCAGGTTATGGGCCCAGGCATATTTATGAAACGTTGAAAAGTGAGGTTAAGATACGCTTCGTCAGGTAGCACATGTTCAGAAATAAAATAAAAATCATGAGTGCCATAAATACGCAGTACATCGAAAAATTAGACAATGCGAATTACGAACAATGGAAGATACAAATGAGAAGTGTGTTGCAATATAACGAATTATGGGGCTACGTAAATGGATCGGTTGTAAAATCTGAAGAAAATGAAATCACGTGGACGCAGAAGGATGAAAAAGCTCTCGACCTGATTATATTAACTATAAGGACAAATCAGTTGAATCATATAAAGCGGACAAAAACGTCGTTGGAAGCATGGGATACAATTAAAAATGTCTACGAGTCCAAAGGTCCCATGAAGCAGTGCGTACTCTTTAAACAGTTGTACAGAGTTAAGAAAAGAACAAACTAAAGCATGGTACAGTATGTAAACGAGTTTATTCAAAAGAATTTATTCAACAATTGGAAGAATCTGGCATACAGTTACCAGATACCGTGTTACCAATAATGCTACTTAATTCACTATCAAGTGAATACGAGACATTCTGTATTGCTATTGAATCTAGAGAAAAGATGCCCACGCTTGAAGAACTTAAAGTAAAATTAATGGAAGAAGATATAAGAAAAAAGGAAAATGATGTACAACATGAGACCTATGGAGAAGAAGCATTGTTCTCTAATAAAAAAGCACCTAGTAATAAGAAACTACCAAAGGAGTATCGTCAGAAACAACTTCACCAAACTGATCACTCGATAAATAATATCCTACTTCCATGTGCAATTAGAGAAACACTTTAACATAGATTACAAATTATCTTACCAATCTTTCCAAAAATGTTTTCAGAAATATCCATTCAAATTTCTAATACTATACCCATCAAATTTTACACTGCAGTACATCTCAACAAATTCAACCAATTCTCATAGTTAGTGCTTACAATTAAGATAACAATTAAACATCATAACTCATGCACAAAGCACGCTAAAAATTCTCCAACAGACTACCTTATCGCTCCGTTATCTTCCACGCTACACATCTTCATAACTTCACCGCATTATCACGTATTCTCCTCTAAACCGAACACAGAGGAGCGTACGCGAAATGAAATTTCACGTTGCATTTGCAAATCACGCGCAAAACGTCAACGTCAGTCCAACCAGCGTGAGTGGAGGGGGGAAGACGGTCTGCGATCTGATTTAGCCACTGACATTTATTCACGACGGTTCTTCCTTCGCGCGTTACACCCTCATTTTTTTTCTCTTTCTTTCTTTCTTCATCGTTTCGCCGTCATGTTCAATAATTTCCGTTATCCGGCGACGTAAATCCGCTGATAGGATTTCGTGAACCGTGCACACCCCGTAGAAATACGTTCCAACGTCGTAATACGATACGCGGTCATGAATAATAATGTTTACCTAACCGAATGTTTCGACAGGAAGAGACGATAGCCACGGACCGGAAACACACGGGCCCATCTCGATCGTCGATCCACCCCCTTGAAAGTTCGCGATTCCGACTGTGCACAGCCTGTTTCCCTCCCCTCCCCGATCCATGCTGAATTTAATTAGTTTTCGACGAATCTACCCTTTACTTTGCCACTAATTAAATTCACCTCTGTCGGTTTTATCGTTTTCACGCGGTTTCAACCGGTTACCCCGAATTTGTTTTAATTGTTACGGCGAAAAAGAAACGCGGAGGGGAGGGTGAATATTAAAAATAACGAGTTGGCGCGTTTTTTTTTTTCTTCTTTTTTCTTCGGGGAGAGAAAAGTTACGAAGTGAAGAAGGGGAGGCTTGTTAGATTTTTCGATTCATTAGGTTTTGAGGGCTGCTGGATTTTTATGGAGGATTGGGCATTGTCTTTTGAAGGGCGGATAATTGAAAGGACGTGAAATTTGTGGAAGATGGTTGAAGGGGAGTTTTGGTAGAAAAAAATTGTGGGAGAGACAATTTTGCTCTTTTTTGTGAGGTAAGTTTTTTTTTTTTTTGTGCAATTAGTGAATTAGGTTTCTATTTTAATTTTTTTGTTTCAATGAATATTATTGAAATTAAACTAGGAAGACATCGTCCTCGGGGTATTAGTTTCACGTTTTTAAGGAGTCCCTTAATTCACATAAATATCGCATTATTAAAATTTTCCAAATTATCAAAATTTCACGATTTCCAGAAAGGG
>NW_017100710.1:1064464-1084968 GCF_001263275.1 Habropoda laboriosa | reverse complement strand
AACTTTATTTTTCAAGGAGAAATAACAAAGGAAGCATACTAAATGTGTTACTATTCTCTGTAAAAGCACACTAAACTATAATTATTTTGAAATCTTTAAAACTGCTCTTTTCCATATTTTTCTTATTCCAACATGTTTCACAGTGTTCCTTTATTGGCAGGTCTGTGTTTCCCCACGTTTTCCCATGTTTTACAAAGGTATAGCCGGCATTTGGAGACTTTCTCAGGTGCCTTCAACCGCCAGCCACTTTGATAAAGGTCTTTGAAGGTGAATTCTATCGTGGAGCGCGACCTAATTGCTCCAAACTACCTTTCGCGCAATCGAATTTCCGACGATTCCACTGGCCCGCGTATCGATTTCCCGTTCGCTGGCCAGCACGATTAATTTCACCTGAGCAGCAACTCACTCGCGGTATGATAATTAAAATTTGTTGTCGAATCACAATGCAACATACCGATTCTGGCCGCGATAACCAACCGGATAGAGATATCGGGAAGCAGTCAGAGAGAAACAGGAAGGGAAGGAGGAGAAATGGACACTCTGGTTCAGAAGTATTAGGACACTTACTGAATTGTGAAGCAAATTTAAATGGTCGTTTCAAGATTCCTAACCCTTTGCGGACTTTAGATACTGATTATTTGTAAACATATTAACTAGGTCACTATTTCAATATTTTCATTTTTGCGTTAAATTATTTCAAAATTATATTTTTCTTAAATGGAAGTACCTGTATGAGTTTATGGCAAAGACAACTATTTTTGCATGCAATTTTATTGCTTGAAAAAATGTGAGCACAGTGTTTTGTGAATGCATATGCGAGTCCATCGTTCTCAAAGGGTATCCTAAAAAAATATTATTCAGTCTTGAATTTTGCCGTATAATATGAGTACGTATTTATGGTTGGCATTGACAGTGGAATAGGTCAGAAGATGTTCATTTTACAGTTAGAGCAGTTTAAAATTTGCATTTCATTAATAGTTGAATAATTAAGATCGTAAAAAGAAATTGTTTGTAGGCACATTGTCGAAACTTTTTAAGTACTCAAAGTTTTTTCTTCTCCTCTTAGACTTCCTTTTGTTCGAATGATTCTGCAATTCAGTAATTTTTTAGTTTCTTCCTTATTCCCCGAACTTTGTTCTACCTTTTATAGTACTGAAGTTCCTTATCTCAGTCTTTATGCTTTTCGTATCTGTTCAATGTCACTTGTATTACCTCAAAATTTGAGCAATTTATTATTCTAGTTCCTTTTCGTCCTTCAAATTTGCTTTCCATACTTTTAACATACTTCCACACAAATTCACAATAAATAATAAAATAATCAAACAATTAGGTACAAAAATCTCCCACACAATTTGCTTAAAAAAGCTGCAAACCAGCTAAAAGCTTCCAAAAGAAAGAAAACACAAAAATGAACAAAAAGAAAAAATAAACAAATTGTATCAGATCTACGTTGAAAATTTCCCCAAAATAAACCCAAGTAAATGTACACAATCTAACACTAGATCCAACAAGCAACTGAAAAATCCACTTGTGAGAACAAAAGTGGAGTTACCCGAGCAAAGGGTTAAAAGTGAAATGTTCGAGTCAACGAAGTTCCATAAAGTTGAACGTCGCATCGGGGGAAAATTCGGAAAAGCGAGAGACGCGCGTGGAGGATGGGGAAGTTCACGCGGCACGAAACGCGAAAAGGAAGGAAGGGTGGAGCAAACATGGGAGGTGCAGCGGGGGAGGGAGAACGAGATAGGGTGGAATGAGGGATAAGCGAATGGCAATTCCGTTTCGTTAAGCAATTCCGACGCGTTTCGTCCGATAATGTCCGGCCACGGGGTTCTCTCATAACAAATGAATTTATTCGGGCGCGAGTTTAAGCGGCCGCGTGGATAATTTACAAGGAACACGGTCCAGGGCCACGCGTGAAGATACCGGAATCGTACGCCGGCTCCGCGGCGTTTCCGCTGGTTTTTAAACCAGAGAGAGGCGGCGCGGCTTTGTTTCGACCCTTTTAAAAGGCACCGCCAAGTCGTGGCGATTTTTCACTTTTAATCTCGGGGCCAAGCTTTCTGTGTGTGTTCGCGTGTTTTGGTGCGTCCAGGCTCAACAGCTCGTTCCCGAGCTTTTTGTTTCTTCTTTATTTTGTTCGTCGGTTTCGGTTCGGAAGGGATCATCTTTTATTCGATGGTATTTTGTGTAGAATGAGGTTCTTTTCAAGTTCCTTTGAATACACAGGTTCAATTGAAATAAAACACTTTTGTCAAATAGATACAACTTTTTGCGAATTGTGTATTTTGATTTGTGAAGTGCGAGAGACAAAATAGTGAAATGTCGGGGATGAGAATTTTGGAGAAACGTAGAAAATGTTGATATTTTTTGTAATCTTTGTACTTCTCTGACGTTTTTTTATTGTTTTTCATGCTCGACCCTTTGAAGAATTTAAATGGAACATTTTTTTTATCCTCGTTTATTTGCTAGCTGTTACAAATTGACAATGAACAAGTGATTGAACTGCGATAACAATTAACATAGTGAATTATAGATAATTTCACCATCGACTCACATCATCTTTATTTAATAATAGGTATAAATGTCACAGAGGCGTTAGAAAGTTTTAAATGACGTTCGATTTTGTATTATTCTGACATTAGTCGTTCTACCAAAGTGTGTTAAATGTACAGAATGTAAATATAAAGGACAAAAAGGAACATAAAAAATTGAAAGATATGGAAAAGAAAAAGAAATTCCTTCATGAAGATTTTAACATTATGGAAAGTAATTTGTTCAGATGATCGGAGAGTTTTAAGACAATTTCATTTCTGATGCAGTAATTAGTTATGAAAGTACTTACATATAGAATAATATACATATTTGTGATAACACACGAATAAATTATTGTCGTAAATGTTTTAATTATGTCCACGTTAACGCGAAACGAATGTTCGATCTTCTTTGGGGTTCTATTAAATTTCGCACCTAATAATTACAATGTACATTCGAATTAATAACGTTCATTAATAATGCTGATTTAGCTGGTATCTGTCCATTGGGTATTTATTAATTTCAATAATGCCGAATAATTGTTTTTGCAAATACCAAAATCGTTACAACGTTTCGCTATAGTTGTCATATTGGTGTCTGCGTTCGAGGCTTATGCCAATTTTCAATTCTACAACATTGCACTGCAACGAACATTTCGAATATCTTAATAACTTAGGAAAATTATTTAAAATTATAATTAAGATAATTCTCGAAAAAATGCTTAAAATATTAGTACGCTACAAGTATTATTCTCATTATTCCAAAAGTTGTACAAAGTTTAAGCTGTCACACAAAAATATTTTTGTAGCTTCAGAAAATTATTTAAAAATAATTAAGGTAGCTCTAAAAAAAATTCTTAGAATATCAGTACACTACCAGTATTATTCTCGTTATTCTAAAAGTTACGAAAAGTTTAAGCTATCACACAAAAATATTTTTGTAGCTTCAGAAAATTATTTAAAAATAATTAAGGTAGCTCTAAAAAAAATTCTTAGAATATCAGTACACTACCAGTATTATTCTCGTTATTCTAAAAGTTACGAAAAGTTTAAGCTATCACACAAAAATATTTTTGTAGCTTCAGAAAATTATTTAAAAATAATTAAGGTAGCTCTAAAAAAAATTCTTAGAATATCAGTACACTACCCGTATTATTCTCGTTATTCTAAAAATTATACAAAGCTTAAGCTATCGCACAAAGATATTTTTAAAGATATAATTAAAATAGCTGTCAAGAATATACTTAGAATACAAGTAGGTACACCATAAGTATTGTTCTCATTATTGGAAAAGTTCATACGAAGCTTAAACCTATCGCAGAAAGCGTACATCACTATCATCCAGCCAATAAAATTTGTCATCTTTAACCAAAGTTTCCAAGCCCAATGCCATAAATTCAACCTGGAATCCCTCAACATCCAGTTCATCGTTGAAGATCGAAACGGCGACACACCTCGTTCATTTGTTCACCGATGCACGCATAAGCAATCAATGGAAACATCATTTCGGAAACTTTTCGAGCGTGTTGCAACTGGGGATCGTGTTGCCTGGTATTTCGTACGTAGTCGAAGGGAGGAAAAGAGGCCGTTAGAAATGTCTGTCCCCGCCGACTCTCGATATTCAGCGCGCGTCTCTTGCAAACGAGATTCCGACCAGAGGCGGGAACGAGAAAAATTTTCAGCTGGCTCGTGAAACGTCGTAAAGACGGACGTTACACGTACTGCAAACTATCTTAGAACGTTCCACCGGGACGTGTCAGTAGATCCCTCCGCGAGCGCCATTTGCATTATTATCGGTCGTCCTTTTTAACATAGGATCAAAGCTCCCCACGGATCGACAGAAACAATCGCGGTGCTCGTTCTCCTCGAATTTTTCACCATTTCTCAACATGAACATGGATTTTATTCTATTTCTTTTTTTTTACGTTACAGTACTAGGAAGAAATTTTTCGTTCCCTTTTGTAAGTTTAAATTACTTTAATATCTCTCCTCTATGGTTGTTTTTTCTTTTGTAGAATTAACGTTTAGGTTATTAACCCTTACACAGTGTAATGTAAAAGAGATTAGAACAAGCTTGTCAAATCATAGCAATTATTCAAATTTATTATACATATTATTGTTACACCTCTTGTGGAAAATTCAAATAATTTGTAGCATAAAAAGAGATTCATATATTTTAAAGTAATTTATTCCAGATTACTCCTGATTTCATTATACCGTGAAAGGGTTGAAATAAAACGCAGCGTAGCTTCCTGGAAGAAATAGGAAACGAAAGGGAAGCGAAGTTAAATTTCACAGATTTGATAGAAAGCTGCAGAAAATCATTCAATCGTTCCCACGCAAGGAATACATTTTCTCAAAATTTCATAGAACTTCTTACGGAAAGGTTTTTCCCCCAAGTACCTACATTACGAGAAGTATTTTTCACTCTTCCGTAACATTACACCGTCCTCGAAAATAATTCAAAATTCCCTTAGAATTACAATTGGCGCAACGACAAAAATGTTCATCTTAAAACGACCAAATTCACCAAATTGTCAAAATAATTCCAGGTGAATGCGAAAGGGTCACGTGGACGTAGGAGATGAATTTATCCCGTCGTACAATAAATGCCAGCGTTTCGCAGTTCATAATTATTATCATTCGCGACAATGCTCGTTTCGTTTCGCGGGACAAAAGTGGCTCGGTGCGCCGTATGAAGAGCATTGTGCCACGCATGGAGCTTTAAGCGGAGAACACCGACGACCAGCGTCATCCGGTGTTAATACTTCTCATGGTGAACAGGAAAAACAGGATTGTAAAGTGTGTATTCAGCGTTGGAACGCGTGTGCGGCCTTTAAAAGGCATGCACTTTAGTGCCGGAGTCGGCAAACAACCGAGTTTCGCTAATCCCGTGTAACAGAAATTTCGCGAGTACCACACCGCGAAATGTCGCGCGACTTCGAAACGTAAATGGCAATTTCGTACGCCAGATTTCCTTTACGTATATTCGTCTGATCATTTTTTTCAAGTTAATTTCATTTGTCACACGTTCTCCTTCTCACGTTGGAATACCTACCGAGAGGATGTTTTTTTGTATGTACGTTTTTTTTCAGAGTATTTTTCAAAAGTGCAAAACGATTTTAAAGCCGAGCAGCGAAACACCTTTTTTGATTTAATCTCCTTTCATCGCTTTCTCACGAAATGAATGGTTACGGTGTCGTTAAAAGATAATTACCCGTCCATCAAACGCTCCTTCGTAATTAATAGCGCCGCCGTGAAAACAGTACCTGGGATGTTCGCTGTAAAATCTTCATTCAATCTGTTCGAGGAAATTACCGCGCTCTGCTTACTGATATTATAAACGTTGGGGTGTCCTTTTTCTTTTTTTTTTTTTTTTTCCGAATGTTGTGTGCTATGCTTTGGGGTTGTGAGTACTTCAGAGACTGAATTAGTTTGTAAATGTAACTCTTTTTAGTGATATTGTCAGTTTACCTTTGTCAAGATTGAATATGTCGAAGTTGTTCAACGATATTACTGGTATTCATGGAAATGAGTAAAAAAATGCTTTTTGTATAATTTATGCAGCGGTGTGAATAATTGTAGGGTCGAAGGAACTTTTGTTAAGTTCTCTAAACAAGAAAGTGGGCCACAAGAGATAATTATTTTTTATTCAGTATATAGGGTGGTTTAAGAATCAGGCGTCACGATATTTTCGCTGGTTCTAGATAGTTTAACAAAAATATGTTTCAAACAAAATGTTCAACAGCGGCTGCAAAATTTTTCGTTTTAGCTATTTAAAATTACAAAGAAATTTTTAAATTAAAATTTCTAATTTTGTTTTATTAAATGAAGGTGGAAGTGCACAAGGGACAAAAATTAACACGTTCCGTCTTTTTCTTTCTTTGACTTTAAATATGCAACTACGACGACAATTGGTTAAAACAAAAATTTTTACTTTGTCCTGCAGCGCATCTTGAACGTTACCTTTTTCTTCGTAACAATGATTTTTGCAGTCTTGTAAATATTAGAAGACGTGCAGGGTAAACAGCGAAACTGCTAGTCTCGCCAACGTGGGGCACGCACGCTCCACGCGGCGTAAACGGAGAGTCATCGAAAATCGGTCCAGCACGAAACGTGTTAAGTATTAAATTAAGGTGAAAGTGTGCCAAAAGGCGCAAAGGACACAGCGCGAGCACACTTCTAATGCGCCCATAGGCGCCACCAGCAATGAAAGGGTTAATGTCGTCAAACAGCATTCATTTGTCAGTCAATTTTCCTACTAAACAAGCAAAAGTTTCAACCTTTACTCTCAGTTCAACAAACCGGTCTCTATCTTCTCGAAAACAAAAAAAAAACTACTCTTCACGAGGAAAATTTCCAAACCCTCTTTCACGGAACTCCGTGGGTGATATCGGTTGGTGACGCGACGTGGACGTCGAGGTGGCTCGCAAAAAGCGCTAATAGTACATCAAAACTCGAGTCGTGGGTGGAAAAATGAGCGTGGAGGTGGACGGGAGGACAGGAAAAAGGCAACATTAAGAGGCGCTGAGCTGGCGACACGGCAATCTCAGGAACTGGCAGGAAAAAATCCGCCCTTCCCCGTTCTCGTGGTCCGCCCTCAAAAAAAGAACTCGCTAAAAGGTCGTTAAGGTTAATGCGCCGCGAGAAGGCGAAGAGAGAGAGAGAGAGAGAGAGGGAGACACGCTTGTCTGCGCTTCATTTTCGGCGACTAACCTTCGAAGGAGGGGTGTGTCCTTCCGCTGACAAGCTTGACACCATTCGGAGATCTCGTTCGTATTATGCTCGTCCGATTCGAGCTGTGCACGCAGCCTCAGGAACAATGGAATGGTCTAGGAGAGAGATATACTCGATGGATTCCAGGCGTTGGGGAGCATTAAGGGTTTAGAGGCTTCGAGTTTCGAGGGATACTACTGTCTCTTGACTTGTACTTGGATTTCGTTGCTTGGGAATACTTTGAAGGATTTTTGCGACCGTGAACGAAAGTTCGGTGATTTTTTTTTTAGCCGTGTTTGAGGTTTCTTTCTCTTCTCTTTTTTCTTATTTCAGATTTCAACCACCCGGTGGAAAAGAGTGAACGAGTTATCTCAGAGAGTTTTTTCTTTTTTGGGTTAACTGAGTAATTAATTACGGTTGAATTTTCTTCTTTTCAATTTGGTTGTTTGAGTACTTCGCTGTTTGTTTGCCTTTTTGGTGTCTGTTTATTTAAAGGTGTTACGCTTCTATTGAAAAAAAGTTTGTGCAACAGTGTTGTAATATTAGAGTATTATTTTCACTATAAATAATTTCTATTCTTTACTTTTAAACATTTACTACTGATTGATTGATGGAGAATTTCAGATATGTTTAATATTGATATTATTAATAAGACGAAGAAGAAGAATTTTCCCAGAATTACCATTTTCGTATCATAAACTAAGATGAACTAGTTCATCTTTTGTCTTTTAATAAACGAGTGTCTCTGATCGAAAAATCTGTTAACTGGTCGGTTAAGTAACGAGGCTCGACGTTTTAACTTAAATAAAGGGACGAGGATAATGTTCAGGTTTTGTTCTTAAAAACGGAAGAAGAGGAAGAGGAAGGAGTAGCAGGAAGTCAAAGAAACAAGAGAAAATTCTTCTCTGCCTTCTCGTTTCTCCATTACGAAAGTATGTGAACTTTCACGGTTACACAGGGAAAAAGGGAGGGCGAAGTCAGAGCGCAAGTGAAAACGGATCGTTCGTAGTCAGACGCGCTACATCACTCTGTAACTTCTAAAACTTGCATTCCTTTAACAATTCTATTCCACGTTCTTTCGATCGACTAAGAAGTCTTGCTCTCCATAAAAAAATGAAGTGAAAGAGGAGGAAAGAAATACATTATTTGAAAACTATCTAATCCCGTATTTATACTTTGTAGCTTCTGGGACTTGAATTTCTTTTAGTCGTTTTATTTTGCAATTTAACCGTAATACTGAATGACCCATTGTCTTTAAAATATTGAAAAAGGAATGTTGAAGTTTACTTTCTACTTCACACTCTAGCTTTGAAAAAGGTCTGCTGTCCTTCTTTACATTGCACATGCCTTGTGTTAGAAATTCCACATTCCTTGTATCTCAGACCCCCTATATTCCATATTTCTTACACTCTTTATGTTTCACATTCCGTATTCCACGTTCGTTATATTTCAAGCATCTTATATTCCACATTCCTTATATTTCAACCATCTTATATTTCACATTTGTTATATTCCACATTCCTTATATTCCACAATTCTTATATTCCACATTTCTGATAATCCACATTTCTTATATTACATAATTCTTATATTCCACATTCCTTATATTCCACATTCCTTATGTTCTACAATTCTTATATTCCACATTCCTTATATTCCACATTCCTTATATTCCACATTCCTTATATTCCACATTCCTTATATTCCACATTTCTTATATTCCACATTTCTTATATTCCACATTTTTTATATTCCACATTCTGCATTCTTCGTATATTCTATGCGGACTCACTATCTCCCCAAAATATAGTGATCAAGAGAGGACAAGAATTACTGACCTCTGTCTCTCATCTGACATTCTCTCTACAACCAAAAAAGAAATCTTCAAAGCAAACAACGAAAGAAAAGCGACGAAAAATGAAGAAAAGTATCGAATTGAACAATCTATCTACCAGGATCTAATAATTATCTTTTCACGCTTGCTGTTCACGTTTTAAGCGGATCAGCGCGCAGTGTAACAAGAAAACGTGGAACGGACTGGAGGCTCGGCAGGGAGTTGGGCCGATTATCGGTGAATTAACCATTCGAATCGACGGCAACGAATACGCGTACAAATCGCGACGGCCGCAGAGTTAAGCTCCATTCATCCGTCGTTGAACGCCGCCGCGTCCCGGCGCCTCCTCTCCCATGGCTACGTGAGATCCGGCGTCACCGCAGGGCTTAAACGGCTTTAAGGATTTCTCTGAAGGCGCGAAACGTGCCCCCACCAGGCCACACCGCGATTCCTCTCTTTTTATATGAAATGGAAATTCTCCCGGCCGGTTCTGCTAACTCCGTTCACCGTTACGTGATAATAAAATTTGTCCACGGAGATAAATAGCTGCTCTGGCCGCGAGGCGGAAACGCGAGGTAAACTCTGACGATAACCCGGCTGAACAAACTGTATCGATTCTTTTTTGCGGAAGTCTGCTTTTTTTTCTCTGTCTCTTTCTCTCCTGTTAATCTCTCTTCTTTCCTTCTTCTTTCTTCTTGCGTGGACATTGATTTCTTGTTTTTTTTTTTTTTTTTTTTTTTTTTTTTTTTGGAATCAGGGTTTCAACGTAATTTCACATTCTTCGGGGTTTATCGCGTTAAGTTTGTTCTTTCTTTGCACTTCGTGGCAGCATCTTTCGAAGAGTGGAATGATCTTGCACACTTTTGGAATTTATCTAATAAGGTGTATCTACTTTTTTTTCTTCTGTTACATTTGAATTACAATTAGTAAGCGCTGACTTTATTTTATAGTGTTGGTCGTTTTGTACTGTAAAATTGTCCGTCTACTAATTTTAGTAAGTGTC
The DNA here is from genome assembly GCF_001263275.1 of Habropoda laboriosa. NCBI lineage: Eukaryota > Metazoa > Arthropoda > Insecta > Hymenoptera > Apidae > Habropoda > Habropoda laboriosa. The sequence goes on along the minus strand of NW_017100710.1, from coordinate 1,074,884 downwards.
CAGTGACTTAGGGCTGGAGTGTAGCAAGTTACATTAATATAATTTACTTTAGCTGAGTGATTAGGCATTTTAGAAATTTATTCATTAAATAGTATCGATCCTGTTACATCGATTATTGCCTTTTAAAGCTTTCTGTAATTTTTCCACAACGAGATCTTTTTGCAATTAAGGTTGTACAGTGAACCAAGTTTCTTTGGAGTCTGCAAGAAGTCCATTCTGTTTGTCAAACTGAATGACCGTACACTTTTCAAATTACACTTCACTTTTCAATCCAGATAACCAAAAAATGAAAAACAAATGCTTTTCAAAAGCGCAATTTTCAATTCAACATTCCAAACGTGTTAACAAAAAAAAAAAAAGAAAAGAGGAACACTTCCTTTAAAATTCTTAAAATTTAACACCTCGTAATTTTACAAGAACTAATGCACCGTGAAAAAAATATTCGATTAAAATGGCCAATATATCTTCGATTACAACTGAAATACGTATTCGCTATGGCACAACTCGTTGAGAAATCCCATGAAACGGTGTATGCAGAAGCTATTGTCTCGTCGTAGATACATTTTAATCTGCTTCGGCGTCATCGTCGAGTAAAAGCCTCCCACGCCTCTTCATACGAAGATATTACAACGCGAGCTGCGAGTACGAGTCATACAGTCCCCATGATATATCATAAGTTCCATTATCCGGCCCGTGTTACATTATCGTAGCACGTTTCGGTTTAAAGGCATCCCTCAGGTGAAATAGCCGATGCCTTTCTTGTCCCACCTTTTGTGTACGACGTCGTGTAAATTCAATTTAACTGTTCGAAGGCTGAAAGACGTGTCGAGACTCTTCAACGCCACTTCTTTTCCCTCTTCTTTCCTTCGTTCCGACGACATGACGGAGTAATTATTTCACGTCCATTTGGACAAGTGATACAGCCATCGTGCTGTATCTGTTTGTTGCAATTTTGCAATGGATTTCGCGAAGTGAAAGAGTTGTAGTATGTTTATGGTTTCTTCTATTTGTTCGGAAATTTTCAGCGAGCTGTTCGAATAATTATTTCACAGTTGGATCATCATTCGAAAACAGCGAGGTTCAAATTTATTCGCTTGTATTTTATTGTATTTATGCTAGTATGAGGCCGTAACGATTATTTTATTACATTTATGCCATTTATCGGTAAGTTTTTTGAATAATTATTGCACAGATGGACCATCATCCAAAGAAAATGAGACCGAAACATGATCACCTGTTTATTAATATAAACAAGTCATAATTGCGATGATTTTATTTTATCACTTCTAGAATAAATAATTACTGGTTTTAGATTTGATTTGAAAAAATTTAATTAAATCATGGAATCCTGTAAATCAACAATTTAAATCACAGTTGTCAATTTTCAATATTTCCTCTCCGAATTTTTCCAACATACCATTATCTCATTTTACCTTCACAAACTCCACCATTTTATACTTAAATTTTCATATATACCTTCTACCAAGCAATCCGTCAAATTTTCCCCTCACGATCCATCGAAATAATTTCACGAAGAATAATAGAAATGTTGTCACAATCACCTATTAAGATGGCAATTACGAATTCTTAAGAAACCTCCAATTAAACATCAGGACAACGTACCTCCTCAAACGTATCGCCGACCATACATCAAACAGCGTCAAATTGAATCGATTCCTTTCGAGTCACCCGTTATGACAACAGCTATGTGGATATTAAACGTATTCAGAATGTTTGCAGCGGCCACGGGGTTGAAAGGAGGGGGGGGAGAGAAGGAGGAGTACACCAGTGCAGTGATTTTGTATTAGAGGTCTTCCAATATGGGACCATCTCGTGACCCTCAACCCCTTTTCCACGCGCCATACCACGCGGTGTTATGGTATTATGAGCTTAGAAATATCATAATATCGGCGACGTGTTTTCCGAGATATTGAATTTTGAACAGCAGAGAGAGAGAAATTGTGAAGTCGAGCGGCAGTATTCCAAGCGACGAAATTTCACGTCGAAACGGTTCTCGCGTTTTGAAACGCAAATGCGCCTAAGACATTAAATTTTTGCTAGGCCAGCCCTGTCTCTCCCTCCTACCACGAACTCTATTCACGATGAATTCGATCCTGCGAATCGTTATCGGATCGAGCGGGATTTCGCGTTACAGGAGTTACCGTATGTTGCAGGATTTGCATCGATGAGCTTGAGGGAACGAGAGGAATGTGGAAATGTTTTTTAAAAGGGTGTTTTGAAATTTAATCATTTTTTTTCCTTCGAAGATCATGATTTGGGGATGTTTTTGTGTTCGGTAGGAGGAATGAAAGTTCTGTCGAACGAATGATTTTAAGTTCGAATAATATTATTTTGTACTTTCAATTCTTCAACTTAATAATTGAAGGTTGCAGAGGAGATATGAATTGAGTCGAAGAAAAATTTAGCAGGAGAAAGAAAATAAATTTTGGCACACTGTGGATTATAATTAATCAATAGTTAAATCGAAATTTACTTCACATATTAATTGAAGCCAATCAGATGCACTTTATTGTTAATAATTGAATTGTTTATTCCAATTCCAATTTTTATGATTATCTATAGGAAGACATTTCTTGCAGTACGAGTATAACTTAATAAACAAGAAAAGCCATCGAATTTTATTTAATATTTAATATTACAATTTTAATAAAATACCAAATTTCCATTTCAAGTTACTGAGAATTGAGGACACTGACAATGTCCTGAAAATGTGTTTTTTGGTGTTTATGAATCTCTATTTTTTCCTCTATTAAATAACACGAAAATCAGACAGATATGTTTATTCATCCCATTGCTAGATCACTTTGAGTTTGCTAATATACATATGCTTACACACACCATGGCTAGAGAAGATAATTAGGTAGCATATTTTACGTGGCTCACCCTGAATAATATCATTTGGTTTTCTGCTTCACCTGTGAAATATTCACTTTGCTCTTTACCTGGTTTCCACTCTCATATCTTCAATAGTATCCTTAATTCATGAAATTTGTTCGACTTCAAATTCGACCTTCGTTATCGTCGAACACAGAAGATACAGCAAAATGATTCTTCGCATTAAACTATTTCTTTACATATTATTAAAAATTTCTGCTGTCCAAAGAGAATACCGGAAAGAAACTCGTATACAACATTCCCTCCTGCCACCAACATAAAACTCCCGTGATATCGCTTCATTCTTCTCTGCTCTTCGTTGGAAAAAACAAGCAACTCGTGCACATCTAAAGGATCCCCAGGAGTATCCACTAAACGGGGAATTATCGAGAAATCGACTTTGTCGCGGTCTTTCAGCGAGTCCAGCCGAGCGGGGAGCATAATCTCGCCTCATTTCGTGTCAATATAAGACGAAACTTGGATGGTGCCTCCTCCCGGGAGGCGGTATCGCCGCCATTCCAAGACTTTTTAATTGCGAATCTTCCTGAAGAAATATCGTAACTGTCGTCCGGAGGACCGCGATAAAATTCCACGTCCGAACAGAAAGAATTCCGCTTCGTGAACAATTTTTCCACCGCGCGCCGTCTTCTCTTCTCCTCTCAGAACTTATCCGTGAAAATTCAAGAAGGGATTCTGCGTCCAGTTTCGCTCATCAACTCTTCCGTGTCTTCTTTTCTCTCCTCTTTCTACGCCGTCGAGGAAAGGTGGTGGTCGCCTTTGAGTTACGGTGAAAAAGTTGTTGAAAAATAAAAGAAGAAAAAATATGGGGAAGGGAAGAAGTTGAAAAGCTTTCGGCCTTTTTTTTTTTTGCACAGAGTCGTCTGCATGCGGCGTCGTCGTCCAGCGTTGCAATCGCGGAATCGTATGAATCAACTTTGTGCAAAAGTTCGTTTCCGGTGGAGTCGCGTGCAAATCAAAGGATGCAATTAATCGGAGCCTGATTGCAATACTTCGCGTACTTTCAATATCCAATTTCTCGCTGGCAAAAGGATCATAGCGATGGTATGCCCTTCTACTACCTTCTTTCCGTGGCGAACCTTCGCGTTATCTCCTTGCTGGACACCGAGCCACCATCACGTTCGCTCCTTTGTGCAGACTCCCTTGGGTTCCATCAACTTTCCGTCGAGTCAATTTCCACGTCGGGGATTGAAAAATTGTTTTCGTTTTGGCGACCCGGCGATTTCGGTGGCGTGGACGATTGCTGGCTCGTTTGAGGATTTGCTTAATGCGACTGCGGAGGCTCCGAAGGCCGGACGGTGAATTGTGTGCCTTGCTGGCAAGTGTGTGATGAATTAGGGGAAATTTTCTTTGAAATTTGATGGAGGATTAATTGTGGAGGGTTAGCGTTAGAATTAATTGTGATGATTTGAGTTAGGAAAGAAGTGGAATTTGTGGTAGGATTTATTGCGAAAGGCCAAGTTTATTGTAGAATTTGTTGATATGATTTATTGTGGTTTCGTTAAAATTAATCAAGGGTTGGTATAGGGTGAATTGAAAGAAAGAAACCAAACTTTTTGGAATATCGTACAAAGTAGAATTTATGCTAATTTGAGAAAAAATATAAAATTTACTGAAACAAGCTATTTTGTAAGAAATTAAAAAAGTAGAATTTATTATAATAAGTTATTGGACGGATAGTTGTACTGTAAAAGAAAAATACAATTTACGGTAAAATTTGTTGTAGGTTATTGTTTGATAAATTTCAAAAGGTCACATTTATTATAGACCCCGCTTTGAAGTCAAAGGGATGAAGTGTATAAGCGAAATTAAAGGGCTAATGAGTTTTAGTAGAACAATGATTATTAATTGCAAGTAAGGGAACATAGTCAGATAATGAATTGTCAGCCCTAATTAGACTTCATAGATTATGGTTAATTAACCTCTTATCTCATGACTATTTTACCAGCTACGTATGTATATAGAGCTACCTATTCATTGCTTTAATACCGTGTCAAACGAGAACGTTTGAAATATGACAAATTCTCAACCTTCTAAATCAAAGTTATAATTAATCCATATAATTCAAAACACAAAATTTGGGAAACGAAATATTAATTAGCACAAAAAATCTATCATCACAAGTGCAATTCTACGTGATTCATATTAATTCGTTCAATATGAAATGTCACTTGTAAATTTTGTAACTTAACAAGAATTGCACGAACTCTAAGTCAACACGAGAAAACTCGGAAATTTTCAACACTCAACTAATCACTCCAGTGATCAATTTGCTACTAATTAGAGATCATTACATTACCTTACATGCGATCTCCTTATATTCAATTAAACATCGAAATTTCCATTCACTCTTATCTAACATTTTCAACGTTGAAAAGTGTTCGAAAAAATCTGTTCATCGAAAATTCGTATGCAACGAGGTATAACATCCTCGATCATCCCCCGGAGGGAACGGTGCGTGACAGACGAACGATTATGCGGGCGTAGGAGCAAAAAAGCCCGGCAAAAGAAGCGGCGCGGAACGTTATGCAAGAAGATAATTCCCGCTGATCGTAGGAAGGATACCCCCGGTTCCGGGTGGGGATACGGTTCCGTGGAAAAAAGCCGGGTCGAGATTTCCAGCCGGCGAACCGTGGCCAAGGAACCGAGCCTAATGGGAAGTGGAAGCTTAATTACAGGTTCAGGCGGATATTAAGGGTATGCACGGCAGCTCAGTATAAACGTTGCAGCTGTCGTGTGTGTCTATCGGCCAAAATTGACTACGATACGAGCCGGTTACACAGAGAAACGGCCACATAGAAAGCAACAGAGAGAGGGAGAGACAGGTGGGATAGAGAGGGAGAGACAGGGTGAAAATCGACGAAAATACGAGGTTGCAAGAGGTGTGTTGGAGAGGATAACGTAGATAGATTGATAGATAAGTGAACAAGGAAAAAGTTGAATGGCAGTTGACGAGAAATAAAGAGACAGGGGTATAAATAGCGTGGAAAACGGGGGTAGATAGAAACGGACATTTTCATTTGTTAAAAGTAGCGATCAACGGTGGGTGTGTATGCTTGCAGAAACATTAAATGGTCATAACTCAAGCTCGTTGGCAGCTTTGAAATAAAGCAATTAGAAAGGGCGGATATTAAGATTCAGCATGGATACACGCGACACCGATATTATCGTACTTCGTCGCCTCGTGCATCAATGGCTCCATGGATGTGTGGTTTTACACACGTGCTCTCCAATATCACGTGGCTCGCACTGAACGCGATTGTCTGTCTCTGTGTACTACACGCAGCATACAAACAAACGTGGTAAACATTATTGCAATATTGGGCATATACTGGCACGGGCCACAGACGCGGTAGGTAAACCTCTTTAGCACAAAGCAAATGGGAACTCTGATTCAACAGGAGCCGCCAGTCGGAACGACTTTCTATGCAGCCAACTACGTTGCATCGCGGTTCTAGTTTTAGGGCCGTTCAGTGGACACGGTGATTACAGTTTTTAGACGCTGGTTTTCCGGTAGGATTCTTTTTTTACTTGTGTGGGCAAATACGAAGGGTGAAAGCGTGAATCGAGTGTGTTCTTTTGTTGAAAGAAATATTTTGTCTGAATGGCGCGTACAGGTGTGATTACAGGTAGAATAAATTGAGCTTAAAATATTTGGTTCTGCTAATCGATTACAGAAATCGTTCATCTTTTTACTCACTAATTCTATCATTCAACGATTTATTACGTTTTGTGTGTTTTTGTGCTTCATTTTGTGAATTGTTTTATTTTGAAAATTGTATTATTTTGTGCTCCATTCGTAGTTATGGTAACAGTAAATGAAATTGTTTGAAGTGTTTGATTTAATAATACAATTACTGGAATTGTTTCTTTATTTTCCAACCGTATCATTCGATAATATTTCGCACGATGTGCTCCCATCTTTTCGTCCTACATTTCACACGGTTACAGCAACCCTGTATAATTCATCTTTTGTTACCCAGTGATTAATATTTCCATTCATCAGTCGAATCATTTAATAATTACCTTCTACCTAAAATGAATTCGTAATTTCCAGCGATGTTCGACTAATTAGAAATATTAAGTAAATTATTACTATTAATATTAATTACGATATATCAAAGAAAGGTATCATCGTGCTACAATTGTCAAACATGAATAGCATACCACTGAGTGTTCCTTAAATTTAACGATTCTAACGGTAGTAATTACAACAGAAGTAATCCTTGCACCTTTCCTCCTCACAGCTAGATAACCAAAACCTTTCCTCCATCTAACCTTGCAATAATCTGTTCCCGATATCGAACCTTTAACCACAAAAGCGGTGCGATAAAAATGATACCAGACTCATTCACTCCTGTGATCAATATTTTCAACACTTTCAGGGACCGGTGACCCATTTCTCTAGATAATAGAAAGCAGTAACGAAGACATTAGCGTCTCGAGGATCGTCGATAACGACTCCGAGCCTGTCTCGATCTGTAATACAAATCAGCTCATCATCATCATCATCATCATCATTTATTCCACGGCAACGTACTCCACGATCCTGTCGATCAACCAGCCCTGTATGAATGCCAATGGCAAAGCCGATCGTGTCGGTCACGCGAAAACTTCTTCGTCCATTAGGCTAACGTAGGTCCGGGTTTAGAAGCAAAGCACGATATCCGTTTTATTCTGAATGCAAGAAGATGGAAGCATAATCGTTCCTCATGCGATCATACGTTCTTCCTCCCCGCGGACTTCGTTTGAAATTCTATGCATTCGAGAAAGGGGATGAATATTCAGGCGATGCTCGAAGACGCGTTCACGACCACCACTCGTGCGAGCGCTTGTAAAAGTACCAATTAATGGTAAATACCCGTGATGCGCATGGAAACCAGATGAGATTCTTATTTTCATAACGAGGGCTCGGCGTTCCTTCACTTCGTACGAAATAATTTCGAGGATTCCGGGGGACTCGTGATGAATTCTGGAAGGAAAGTTGCCGCTCCCTTTATGAAAAATCCACTAAAACACACGAAAATCAGGGTGACGCGTAAGGTCTTATTTAGGTGTTAAATATTTTTAAATAATAATAATATTAATAACGATATGAATAAATTAGGTGACTATGCGATAATTTAGTAAAAATGAGGTAAAGTATTTCAGAAATAAATGGTACTCTAATGGCGCCGAATGGTAATCGATTGGCATATTCCACAGAACTCGAAGGTAATATTAATAAATCTTTATTAGAAAAGTCTGTCATATCTTACGATCTATAAATTTCGATATTGTGTTATATAATTTCTTTATTACGTCGCCGCTATATTAATGTCAATTCAGACGCTCGTTACGTGTCTCCCCCTCCTGCCCCGTTTTTTTTTCTGGACGTCATTTTATTTGTCGTAAATAGCGACGATATGATGGTGTAACGTCGTTCCGGAAATTGTGTATGAAACGATGACGCTGTTATAAAAAGTTTTATCGTATAATATTATTTAGTGTCTTATCCAGATTTTTATCTTAGGTATATTATCGATTATCTAGCTCCACGGCAAGTATAATATCGTCGGATTAAAGGTCGCGAAGAAATTATGTATCCTAGCCGGCTATATCACCTTGTTATAAATTAATACAGAATATTCGACAATTTTTACGGAAAACCTTGCCAAATTTATGAAGAAAAATGACTGAAAATGGTATGGCGATGGTGTGAGTAGAAATTGTTGATGGTAATTTAGGTCGAGATCACGTATAAGCTTACAAGAGACAACGAAGAAAATGGGTCTCACAGAGGCGACAGGAGATAAGAATACAGACACGGATAAAAATTACAGATCCGAGTCATATATTTGCCGTGAAGATGGTCTGCCACTGACTTCTCCCTGCTAAGCTTGCCAACACCTTTCGTATATATATATAATAGCCGCATAAGTCTGCAATCTCTATATGAAACACTTACGAATTGTACGTGTGAACGTGCCTCTAGAAGGCACGATTGTCTTACTGTCGCTTGCAGACAACGCTCGCTTAGTAAATAATGTTCGAATTTCTGAACACGTTACCATGTAACGAAAGATTCTTTGTCGAGTAAATTTTGACATTTTAAGGAAAAAGAAATTCCGTCGACTTACGACTTTCGAGAGGAAGAATCTCTAATTGTTTCTGTCTGCACATTCTCACCCTTTCACCTAGAAACAAAGTACGATAATATTTATACAGTAAAAGTGAACATTCAAATATTCAAACTTTTTTTTCGAATTTTCCAAGTGTACCTAAGGTTGAAAAGGTGGTTTTTTAAATACGTCAGTCGCGTGAAACCATACTTTACATTGCAGGCAATGGATCACGTTCTTCCATGTGTGCTTCGTTGCAGAGAAAGCAAATCCACTCTTCTTTATTAGTGTAAATAAATATCTTCTTCAGTGGAAAGCTCCTATCAATCAGATTTAAAAAACACGATCGATTTATTTCTAAGTATCGATTAAACCTCTGTAATAAATGCAACACATCCATAAAATGGATGTAAAATATTCTACAACAACGCTACATTTAGAAAAATTCAAAAGTACAAAGTAAAACTGCACTATGAAATTACAGTCATCTAAAGTAAATTAGTCACAAGTTATTCCCAAGCGTACCTGATTTCTTCAAATGTTTTCAGTTCCCACAAAATAGCACTTAATCTGTAAATCCTCCGTTTACATTTCTCATTGCTCGCTTATTTCATATTCTCACCGTTAAATACTACATTTATATTCATTAACAACAAAGAAGACCTTCGAAGTACGATAAAAGCAATGTTCCCCTACTCGAACAAACACGTACACGCCAATTACTCTGGAAAAGACACACTTTCAGATCTATCTCTCACCTTTGATCGGCCCTCCTACCGTTCTCAGAACTGTTCCCGGAAGTCCCCGGCGGAAGCACACCTTACACGAGCTAAAACTTCCCGACCGGCAAGAAAGGAATTCGCAGGAACGCCCTCCGATAAGCGTGGCGAGTAATGAGTAATAGGCTGCTTATTTTCAAAGTTCCTTTCGAGCTTCCACAAGGGGTTGGGTCGCACGGAAAACGAACAGACGACCAGACCCCTGGAACCATGGTGCAACGGTGGTGGTTGCGGGCGGTGGGAGGTGCAGGTTAGAAGAGGCGGTTCGGAGGCACCGGCAGATAATACTATTAATTTACTTCCAAGAATCGTAAAATTACGATGAAACTTTAAATTGGATATTTTATCTGAGAATCTCACTGGGTGTGCTCGACCCGCCCTTTCACCCCCTCTTTTCCGTTCCCTTCATCCACTGACCCCTCCCTCCCTCCCTCTTTACCCGCCTCTCACTCGGTATCCGGTGAGAGAGTTTCCTTTCCTTTTCTTCATCTTCGGTTTCGGGCGCTCTCCGTCCCGTTTCATCCAAACTGTTCGCATGCCATTCAACGGAACAACGTTTCCATCGAACGAGCTGTCTAATCGGTCTTATCGCGGGGAATATTCCTTCCGCGGGCTTTTTAATGGCGG